>NC_057732.1:3017728-3029020 GCF_004010195.1 Chiloscyllium plagiosum | reverse complement strand
CTCCACCCTCTCCTCCCTGACCTATCACCTTCATCTCCTCCCCACTCACCTATTGTACTCTATGCTACTTTCTCTCCACCCCCACCCTCCTCTAGCTTATCTCTCCACGCTTCAGGCTCTCTGCCTTTATTCCTGATGAAGGGCTTTTGCCCGAAACGTCGATTTTGCTGCTCGTCGGATGCTGCCTGAATTGCTGTGCTCTTCCAGCACCACTGATCCAGAAGGTGGAGTCTCAGCTGAACATCACATGTAAAAAACAGCACTTCCAACAGGGTAGCACCCCTACAGCACTGCACTGGGAGTATCTGACTGGACTTTGTGTTTCAGTATCTGGGGTTCAGTGATCTGACTCAGAGCTGACAGCATGCAACTGAGTCACCGCCCATGTGTGATTACAATTCATTCCCTCATGGGATGTGGTGTCACTGGCTGGCCAGCATTTATTGCCCGTTCCGAGTTCCCCCTTGAGAAGGTAGTGGTGAGCTGTCTTCTTGAACCGCTGCAGTCCTTATGCTGTAGGGAGACCCACAATGCTGTTAGAGAGGGAACTCCGGGACTTTGACCCAGTGACAGTGAAGGAACAACAATATATTTCCAATATATATTTCAGGATGGTGAATAGCTGGGAGGGAAACTTGCAAGTGGTGGTGTTCCAATTGACCTGCTGATTGTCTCGATTCCCTGTCTATAGAGCACAACACTGGGGTGATGGCTCAGCAAATGGTGATTTTACACAAGAGATGAGGTGGAGCCTGATCATGCACAGTGTGTGTGTGTGTGTGTGTGTGTGTGTTTGTGCGCGCGCAGGGCCTGGTGCTCTGAAGTGCAGTTGAGATAGCGTGTCACACCCGAACAGTGGGAGTGGGATTTTTGGCACCATCAAGGTGGCTTGGCAGAGCTTCAGTGGCACCAGCTCTGCCAGGCCACTTCCGCCAGCAAGTCCAGGTTCAATCGTTATCTTCTTTCAAAGTAGGGGTCTCTTATGAAACTTCAGCTGGCACAATGTATAGAAACATAGAATCCGTACAGTGCGGTAAGAGGCCATTTGGCCCATCAAATCTGCACCAAGCCTCTGAAGGTCATCCCTATCCCCACAATCCCACATTCCCCATGGACACTATGGGCACTTCAGTCCACCTAACCTGTACATCTTTGGACTGTGGAAGGAAACTGGACTATCCAGAGGAAACCCACACAGACATGAGGAGAATGTGCAAACTCCACACAGACAGTTGCCCGAGGGTGGAATCGCACTTGGGCACCTGGCACTGTGAGCCTTTATGCTGCAATGTTGGGTGGAGGGTGTATATTTATACATACATATACACACACACACACACATGCAGGTACCCACACATGCAGACACACACGCGCAGGCAGACACACGTGTAGACACACACACACACGTGCAGACACACACACATGTGCAGACACACACACACGTGCAGACACACGTGCAGACACACACACACACACACACACGTGCAGACACACACACACACACACGTGCAGACACACAGCCTTTGGCATGGAACAAGGTGGAGGCAGTACATCTGCCCATGGCCCCCCTTAAACTGGGCATTTTGAATGGCAAGGCAGGTTCCAGCAATTTTCAAAATGGAAAACAATGAGATGAGTGTCTCCACAACTCACCAAATGTATACTTCATGTTGCAGAACACTTTGGGATTTCCTAGGATTTGCTTCCTGCACTCACACTTCCCTGCAAGAAAAAGTTAAGAGGTGAGATCAGAGAGAAGAGCATTAGTTCCGCCTTAAGTATCAGAATCTGGATGGAGACTTGACAAATCCAGGAGGAACAATCATGTATACCAATTGAAATCTTGTGCTGGATTTCCCTCTCCCAATGCTAAGTGAATCATGTCACTGGTTCCTCATGTGGGAAATGTGCTGGGTCAAAATTCAATACTCACATAAAGCTACAAAGGGGTAGTTTAAATGGTGGATAATTTAAATGTTTTGAAAAGGTTCTGAGCAGTGATTTATTTTGATTGATTCATGAGGAGAGAGTGTTTTTACAAGGGGAATCTCAATGATTGTGTGTTTGAATGACAGTTTTATGGCTTTCTAAGTGGGGTAAGGTTTTTCACCTGGAGTTTGAATAGCTGATTTTTTTTCCTTTAACTTCCATGTCCTTTTCCTAAACTCAGGGTTATTATAAAGCTCTGTACATAGTGAACACTGTGTGAATGGATATTAAATATAGGAATGTTGGGAGCAGGATCCTGTCCTGAATGCATCAGCCACTGAAAGGCCGTCAGAAATGCACTCAGTGCAGGAATAGTGTCACAAGCAGAAACTCACCCGTTTTTTGACAGTTGCTGTGGAAATAGTTCAGTGGGGAAAGACATAAAACCAGATGGTGATTCATTACCACTGTCTGTAAAGCCAAAGTACACAAACCAGCAGGAAGCAGGAATCCTTGAAAACATTTTGATGTAAAGTGTGAAGAATGAGGGTTCCTCACCTGAGTGTCTAAGAGCAGAAAAACCTTGTTCATCTTCCCAGTTCCAAGTGAGATCTCTCTCAGTGAGAGTGGACAAGAGGCCCTGGTTGGGAGCTGCGTCAGCAGGCTGCTGGTACCAGTTTACATCGACAGCACTATCGGATTCAAAGAACACCCATCAGTGGCATTAAGGAAATTTTAAGAATTCCATCTGAATTAGCTTTCTCCTCAATATCTTATGAACGGTAGTGGTGACCTGCTCCCTCTATTCCAAACCCAGCAGCTACCCGACAGGTTTTTTCCAAGATAAAGTCCCTGAGGACATCAGCCAATCCCAGACTAGAAGATTGGGTTTTGACAGGATCAGGGGGAGCTATTCTATTCCAAGTCACAGCTTCCATCCCACATGCCAGGCTGCTCATCTCTTAAGAAAGCATTCCTTCAAAATTTATATACCAATGATGTTTAACGATTTAATGATGAAGACAGATTGCATAAAACTCTACTTTGAGTTTTGAAGTTTGAAGTGTGAATTGAGGGATTTGATGGGATAAACAGATAGAAATTACTTCCTCTGCTGGGGGTGAGAGGCGATACTAAGTCCAAAAAAGGAACCAGAACCTTAAAATTAAGGCTAAGCTGTTGGATTGGGGGTTAAATCAGAAAGTATTTTTTGAGACATTCTGAAATTTTTGTCCCCAAAATGCTGGGTGTGGAGGGACCTTTTCAAGACCAACATCGACGGCTTTTTTTTGGTGAGGGTATAGGGATAGGGACCAAAGGCAAGTTAATGAAATTTATCAGTCATGATTGAATTGAGTGGATTAACAGGCTTGTGGGGCTGAATGGTCTCCTCCATTCATGTGTGCCTGTGACCCAACTGACAGAACACAGTGTACCACATCTGGGTTACTTCAGAAGGCATTAAGGACATATTGTGGATTGGAGGAATGAGCAAGCCTGAGAAAGTCAGTAACTTATCTTCCTGGAGGGATATCAGGGAAATAATTGAAAGTCCACAACAACCTAATAGTGTTTTGATGGTAATAATTGCTCTCTGGCACGAGCCACAAAATGATTTAATCGTTCTACTTTTGTGAGGCTGGGCTTTGAACTCACAACCTCAGAGTTGCTGGTACAGTATCCATGCCACAGTTAGGCTAAAAGGCATGAATTTGAGCTCTGTTTCTGTGGAGCTCTGCTGGGTTGCACCCTCTCATTGGAGCCTGTGAACCTACCTGCTGGTACAGTCCCCAGTGTAAGGATCACAGCTTTCAGGGCAGTCACATGGTCGGCAGCCATATTCTCCAAGGCCCCAGTATCCCAGCATACACCTGTCACACTGGGGCCCAGTCACACCAGGTTTACACAAACAGTCACCAGTCACGGGGTCACAGGGGGCACGGGGCTGTGAAGGTAACATGGCAGAGCCAACAGGGTGGCATGAGCAGGCTAGAGACAAACAAATAAAGAAAAGATTTTCAGCATATCCAGCAACATCCTGGGGGTCACTACTGACCAGAAATTCAACAGGGCTTGCCACATAAATACAGTGGCTACAAGGGCAGGTCAGAAGCTAGGAATACTGCAACGAGTAACTCACCTCCCAGCTCCTCAAAGCCTGTTCATCCACAAGGCACAAGTGAAGAGTGTGATGGAATTCTCCCCACCTGCCTGGATGGGTGCAGCCCCAACAACTCTCAAAGAGCTTGACTCCATGCAGGACAAAGCAGCCCACTTAATTGGCAGCACACAAGCATCCACTGTCTTCACCACCAATGCTCAGTAGCAGCAGTATTTACTATCTACAAGATGCACTGCAGAAATTCACTGAGGCTCCTTAGATAGCACCTTCCAAACTCATGACCACTTCCATACTTCCATCTAGAAGGACAATGGCAGCAGAAACATAGGAACACCACCCCTTGCAAGGTCGCCTCCAAGCCACTTACTATCCTGACTTGGAAATCTATTACCGTTCCTTCACTGCCGCTGGGTCGCAATCCAGGAACTCCTTCCCTAAGGGTATTGTGGATCAAGCCACAGCACATTGATTGCAGCGATTCTAGAAGGCAGCTCACCACCACCTTCTCAAGTGCAGCTAGAGATGGACAATGCCTACTGGACTTCAGTGGGCACTTGCAACAGATTGGGATGATCGTGTGAACACAATAACAATTTCGAGGTGGACTCTGCCAATCAAGGAATTATTTTCAATCAAAAATCAAAATAGAAACAGCAGACCTGTCCATGTTTCTTTAGGTAATGCCAGGGGAACACACAGACAGTGAGCAATGCTGCTTTGCAGGCATTTGCTAACATTTCAACAGCTTTTGCAGTTTGTAATTAGAGGTTTGTTTTCCTGAAGGCAACAGAATGCAATCAGGACCATGCTGACTTGAGGGTGCCACAACCCTCACTACTCAGCATCTGGAGGTGCAACACCCTGCACTTTCTAGCATAGCTGCTTTTGATTTGCCTCTTAAGACTCTTCCCCTCCTTCATACGTCACTAATGGAACATCACTGGAATTCTGCAACTGGTTTACAGATCAGTCTATCTGTAGAATTAGAATTAGCTTTCTTATCATGTACTCAAATGAGTACAGTGAAAAGTTTACAGTCTCCACTTTTGGCATCATCTTAGGTACAAAGGTGTCAAGGTACAGATTCTGAAGTACAAATTCTCAGGGGAAGAAATATAGAAAAATAAAGAAATAAAAAGTTCAGAATGTAGAATGGAATTGTTTGAAACTGTCTGCTCAGGTGGAGTCAGGAATTATGATTTTTTTTGCTGCTGCCAACATAATCCCTCAAACCTACATCAAAAATCAAGGAGAGAAAATCATTTCCATTCACAAATCTCTGGGAATGTTGGACATGGAATTTAACTTTGGGGAAGATTTATCACTAGATATGTCCCTGAGCCAATACGGACCCCAACACAGGGTATTCATCAATTTATTCCACTCATGTCTGGAATCAATCTTGAGACACATCTCTCTCCAGCTGTATGTGCTCAGCCTTTACTTGTTAGAATGATACAGTCACACGGGATAGGAGGAGAAGACCATTCAGCCCATTGTGCCAGCACATTTTTCACAATGTGGTATATTGGAGATGCAGCATGTGAGTTATGTAAGATCATAAGCCATTGCCTTTATTATCCCTCTCTAAATTTCGCCACCACTCTACCTCAGACACTCCTTCAAAAGACTACCTTTGACCAAGCCATTGGGTCATTTGACCAAAGATTGCCTTAAATGGCTCAGCGCCATTTATTGTTTCATAATTCTTCTGTGAATTACTTTGGGATTTGTTACATTAAAGGTGTTATATAAATGTACATTGTTGATAGATGATATATATTTGCAAGTAGGAAGTGATTTTTGAACCTGTGGCTCTCAGAGCTCTCCAGTGTGTGGGTTTTCGTTGCTTCGTGACTGGTCTGCTATCAACTAATTGATCAAAATGTCGGGTCAATGTACCATGGGATTCACAGAGCCAGAGGATGCAGGGTAGTGTCTCTGTCTCAGTTTGCTGATGGCCGTTCTGGATCAGATTGGTGCCAAGCCAGAACAGAACACTTCCTTTTCTGGCCAGGGTGGTGGAGATTATGACACTGGGTTACACCTGCCTTTCAGACAGAAAACCAAAGAAGAAGTGAGGGTGGCTACATTTCTCCTCTACTCCATTGTGTCTATCTCCCTCCTGGGTCTGTAAGCACTGTGAATAAAAGTGATCCCACAGTAACAGCATCACATACAAGGGGGCCTCCATGTTAGTAACCTGAACCAGGAGTGTGAAGGTGATGATGAGGAATCAGCAGCCTCCTGTAAGCTGTGCTGGCTTTCTTTTGTATCAGGCTCCTAGCAAAGATCAATTTCAGCCCAGGCCATTTGGCCCATCTAGTCCACAATAATCCCAATAGTGATGTTTTTATAATCTGAATTCCATTTGTTGCCAAGAACCTAATTCCTTCTTAAAACCTATAATGCGGTCTTATTTCATTGCTCATAACGATAATGACAATTATTAAAATATTCTACAACAATTAGATTCCATCTGCTTAAAGTGTTAAATTGTGGATAATAATAATAATGAGGAGATTAGCTTGGCTAAGAGCCACGTTAATGCAATCCAATGCAACTCCTTTGCAAAGACTGTAAACATAGTGGGAGAGACTAAGAGGCAGTTCAGCATTAATTCAGAGGTTTATTAATCCATATTCAGCAATGATTCAAGCAGTAACACTCTTACCGAGGCAGGTATCCGGAGCAGACAGGGGGACTCTGATGTTTCTGTAGAAGCCAGTCTGGCACAGTTGGCAGTGCTGTCCCTCGGTGTTGTGCCCACAGTTGTCACACACTCCACCACTATGATTACCTGATGCCAACCAAACCTTGAGGTCAAAATGGCAGCTGTTTGCATGGTTGTTGCATGTGCATTCTGTTACATGGGGAAAAATAATAGATAATAATCGCTTCAAGCGAGCAAGACAGAACTAAAACTCATTGGAACAAACTCATTCAGAAATGCCAAATGATTCATTTGTCTGCATTAAAGTTTCTCCTGGATGACTTCCCTACCTAGAAATTGCCAATTTTGGCCAACCGGATTTTATTGGTCTTTATTCTCTACACAAATGGTACTTAATTCGGAGATCAGAATGTTTCAATCCCCCTTTGCCATTTCTTTAAAACAGGGCTTTAAAAACTCAGAGCTTGATTGAAAACCCCCAGCACTAGGGCAGCGGTTGCTGGGTGGGCTGTTGTTGGGGTACAGAGAATGTCCACCTGTCGTTAGGGGCCATCACAGACAAAGGCCCCTTAAATTTACCATGACACATTTTACCAAGGCCTCGGAGAGGAAGTGGGTCACACAGCAAATTGGCAGGTGTGGCCTATCCACCGGGGCCTGCGTCCGAGGCCTTTGGGCGGATAAATCCTCATGGGGAGAAGAGGCCACAATGGGGCCCTGGTCCAGTGCTAGATTGGAGCAAGGAGCTTTACTTGTTAGAATGATACAGTCACATGGGAGAGGAAGAGAAGACCATTCAGCCCATTGTGCCTGCACATCTATTTTGGAAGAGCACTTCAATTAATCCCATTCCCTTCACTCCCTGTGCTTTTTCTCCATTGCCCTCCAAATTCCTCCTTTCCAAATATTTATCCAATCTTCTTTTGGGTGTAACTGTAGAGTTGGCTTCCACCACACTTTCAGGTTGTCATAACAACTCGCCCCGTACTCTTTAACATTCTACTCTGCTATTCCCACTCTCCTCAATCCCGGTATAATCTAGAATATCCTGAGGAATAGAATTTCAGTCTCTCACTCGCACCCCATAATCCTTATTATCCCATCAAAACCGTAGTCTCCTCCCCCTAGATTATAATAATACTGTCTGTCTAACCCCTCTCCAGATCACACAGAGCCATAGAAAAGTTTACAGCCAAGAAAGTGACCATTTAGCCCATCTGGCTGAATAAATCAATTCATCATCTTTCTTTTGCCAATTACCTTCAGTCTCTATTCTTTAGTTGTTTCCTCTCCTGTAGTGGAATCAGTTTCTCCTCACTTTCTCTCTTAATCTCTTCGTGGTTTTGAACTTCTGGGAAAGTTCTCCTCAATCTTCTCTGACTCAGGAAACCAATCCTGGTTTCTCCAGTCTCTCTGCAGCCATCTTCCCAGGGACTGTTCTGGTCAACATGTACCAAACGATCCACATTCATGAAGTCATACAAGTGGACAGCATGGAAACAGGCCCTTCGGCCCAACTTGGCCATGCTGCCCAGTTTTCACAATTAAACTAATCCCATTCCCTTCCATATGGCCCAATATCCCTCCATTACTATCATCCAAGTATCTGTCCAAATGTTTCTTAACTGATGAAATTGTACTTGTTTCCACCATCACCGTTGACAGTCTATTTCAGACATGCACCATCCTCTGTGTAAAAGAAATTGCACATTTAGAATCTCTCCCCTCTCATCTTAAACCTATGCCCTCTACATTTGGACTCTGCTACCTTGGGGAAAAGCTGTTAGCTGTCTAACTTATCCATGCCATTCATAATTTTATAGACCTCTATAAGGTGACCCCTCAGCTCAGGGAGAAAAGTGCCAACCTATCCATAAAACTCAAACCTTCCAATCCAAGTAGCATCCCAGTAAATATTTTCTGCACTCTTTCCAGTTTACATAATATCCTTTCTATAGTAGGATGACCAGAACTGCATGCAGTACTCCAAATGTGGCCTCACCAATGTCTTGTACCACTGCATCAAGCTCTGGCCGATGAAAGCAAGCATCCCAAAAGTCATCTTGTTACTTACTCCGGCATGGATTCGCAGTTCCCCTCTTGCCATCTGCTGGTCTCCATGGTCGGTTGTTGTACAAAGGCCTGCACCGTTCACAGTGCTCCCCCATGGTGTTGTGTTGACAGATACACTTCCCATGGACCTGTCAGAGAAAGGTATGGAGAATCTCAGGAACTGGGGAAGGAGCTGATCACTCAGTGACAGACTGGAAAAAATAGTGAAAAACTTCATTTATATAGCACCTTTCACTCTCTCAGAATGTTGCAAAACACTTTAAGCACCTTTATGAGATGTAGTCACTTACATTACCAAAGGAACACAGCAATCACATAGAATATATAGAACATTGAACATTACAGCACAGTACAGGCCCTTCGGCCCTCGATGTTGCGCGGACCTGTCATACCAATCTGAAGCCCATCTAACCTAACTATTCCATGTACGTCCATATGCCCGTCCAATGACGACTTAAATGTACTTCAAGTTGGCGAATCTACTACCGTTCCAGGCAAAGCATTCCATACCCTTACTACTCTCTGAGTAAAGAAACTACCTCTGACATCTGTCCTATATCTATCACCCCTCAATTTAAAGCTATGCCCCCTTGTGCTCGCCGTCACCGTACTTGGAAAAAGGCTCTCCCTGTCCACCCTACTTCCAGCTCCCCCAATTCAGCAATAAAAAATGCACAGAATCTGTTTCATGAGGGATAAGCATTGATTGGAAAGAACGCTCGGCCTCATTGAATGCTCATTGGAATGTTGGCTTGGATAAGATACTCAACTGTTTAAATCTGGGACCTTCATGGATCCAAAAAAACGGTGCAAACACAGGCTAAGATACACTTCCGTGTCCAATCCTAGTCCACTTGCTCCCCATACCTTTTAACATCTCACTTAGGCTATTCCCTTTCTCTTCAATCCCAATACAATTTAGAATATCCTGAGGAATAAAATTTCACTCTCTCACTCATACCCCATAATCCTCAGCATCACATCCTAAACAATAGTTTCCTCCCCCTAGATTATAATATACCAATCTATCTAATCCATCTCCAGATAACACTGAAAAATTACAGCACAGGAGGAGGCTACTCTGCCCATCAGGTCTGCACTGGCTGAATAAACTAGCTACTTTTTTCCCTACTTTCCACCCCTGATCTACAACCTTGTAGATTACAGTGCTTCAGCGGCAAACCCAGATTCCTTTTAAGTGACTTGAGGGGTTCCACCTCAATCTGCAACCTAGGCAGGAATTCCAGACACCCACCATTCTCTGGGTCAAAAGACTTTTTTGACAGTGTGGAAACAGGCCCTTCGGCCCAACAAGTCCACACCGACCCTCCAAAGAGTAACCCACCCAGACCCATTTCCCTCTGGCTAAATACACCTAACACTATGGGCAATTTAGCGTGGCCAATTCACCTGACCAGCACATTTTTGGACTGTGGGAGGAAACCCACGCAGACATGGGGAGAATGTGCAAACTCCACACAGACAAGGCTGAAATCGAACCTGGGACCCTAGTGCTATGAGGTAGCAGTGCAAACCACTGAGCTACTGTGCCACCCCCTAGCAATCCTCCTCGTGTCCCCTCTAATCTTTCTACTAATCATTTTAAAACTGCACTCTCCCTCCATTACTGACTGCTCCATGAGGGGAAACAGCTCTTCCCTGTCCATGCTACCCAAGCCCCTCATTACTTTGTAAACTTCAATTAACTCATCCCTGAGCCTCCCCTGTTTTAAGGGAAACAGCCCTAACCTATACAATCTCTCCCCCCTCAAAGCTGCAATGTTCAAGCTCTGGCAACATTCTTGTAAATTTTCTCTCTAGAGCAGTTACGTCCCTCCTGTTATGTGGTGACAAGAACTGTACACAAAGCTTTAGCAGTCACCAAACCATTGGCTTACTCCGTTTCAGCATTCCATCCTTCTCTTGTGCTACATCAACAAAGTATCCCATATGCCTTCTTTACTACCTTACTTACCTCTCTGGTCATAGTCTAGGACCCATGCATTCCAGGGTCTCTCACTTACTCTACCCATCTCAATATCCTCCTGTATAGCCTTGCCCTTCCCAAATGCATTGACTCATATTTTTCAGGATTGAATACCATTTGCCACTTTTCTGCCCATTCAACCAAACCATTGATACCATCCTGAAGTTGACTACCATCCTCTTCACTCTCAAGTATCTGGCCAGTTTTTGGATAGTCTGCAAATTCTCCCAACGGTGCTACGGATATTAAGATACCCTTTAACATTCTGCTTTATCCAAGAATTAATTCCTTTCCAAAATTTTTTTTAAAGGTTCGACTTCAATGGATGGGCCAATGGGCTGAGAAGTGGCAGATAGAGTTTAATTCAGATAAATGCGAGGTGCTACATTTTGGGAAAGCAAATCTTAGCAGGACTTATACACTTAATGGTAAGGTCCTAGGGAGTGTTGCTGAACAAAGAGACCTTGGAGTGCAGGTTCATAGCTCCTTGAAAGTGGAGTCCCAAGT
>NC_057732.1:2997087-3017679 GCF_004010195.1 Chiloscyllium plagiosum | reverse complement strand
TGACCTTATAGAGGTTTACAAAATTATGAGGGGCATGGATAAGATAAATAGGCAAAGTCTTTCCCTGGGGTTGAGGAGTCCAGAACTAGAAGGCATAGGTTTAGGGTGAGAGGGGAAAGATATAAAAGAGACCAAAGGGGTAACCTTTTCACGCAGAGGGTGGTACTTGTATGGAATGAACTGCCAGAGGATGTGGTGGAGGCTGGTACAATTGCAACATTTAAGAGGCATTTGGATGAGTATATGAATAGGAAGGGTTTGGAGGGAAATGGGCCGGGTGCTGGCAGGTGGGACTAGATTGGGTTGGGGTATCTGGTCGGTGTGGACAGGTTGAACCGAAGGGTCTGTTTCCATGCTGTACATCTCTATGACTATATGATAATGGCTTGAGGCAGGGAATTTGACATTGTGCAGAATAATTTTTAAACTTGTGATAATCAATTTTGTTACTATCTCTTTATCTATTTTGTTATTATCTCTCAAACTCTCAGCTATCCCTTACCTTTTTGGCTCCGGTCAATAACCCCAATAAGTGCAATGCCTCATCCCCAGTAGTATCTTTGCCAGTGTTCATATCTTCCAAAAATGAAGCATGAACTGTACACAACTCTCCTGGCCACCTTAGCAAGGCCCTCATATTATAAAAAATATCTCCCTTCTCCAATTCACTGTGTCTCTAGATTAGGAGCAAATGATTCTGCCTGTTCCTTTATGACCTTTAATGAATACATTTTCAATCTATTTTTATTCTTGGCATTTAATGTGTATTACCTTTCCCAACCTTCCTCCAGAAACCATCACTTCATAACTTCCTTCATTTTTTAATTGATTCTCGGGTTAAGAATGTCTCTCAGAAGATCTCATTTATTGTTCATTCCAAATCTAAACCTGCCCCAAATGTAAGAGGTGAGAAAATAAAGTTTACAACAGACTAGATAGGCTGAGACGTTTTTCACTGGAGCGTAGGAGGTTGAGAGGTGAGTTTATAAAATAATGATAGGTAGTGGTAGTCAGCTTTTCCGTAGGATGACGAACTTCAAGACTAGGGTGCAGATTTTTAAGGTGAGAGGAGAGAGATTTTAAAAAGACATAAGAGGCAATTGTTTTACACAGAGGGTGATTCAAGTCTGGAATGAACTTCCCAAAAAAGTGGTGGATGCAAGTATAATTACAATGTTTAAAAGACATTTGGATCGATACATGAATAGGAAAGGTTTGGAGGAATATGGGCCAGAAACAGGCAGGTGGGACTAATTTAGTTTGGGATTATGTTCATCATAGACTGGTTGAACCAAAGGGTCTGTTTCCATGCTGAATGACTCTATGACTACGACTCTTATGAGCTTTTCTCATAGCACAAAGTATAGAAATTGTAAAGTTAACTAAAAGAAGGAACATGTGGAAGCAAAGGGAAGGTATGAAAACATAATTTTACTGCCAATAAGGAAGAGAAAATTCAATGGACACTTGAAGGACACTACTGAAACTTACAGTATTATGGAGGAAGGGGAGGAATTGGCACTAAATCACGATGGTCATTAGGAGAGCTGATAAAGACATGATGAGATGAATGGCCTCAATACATTACTCTACATCCCTAGCTGCCTTCAAGATAGTGGATGACCTGCTATTTGGGGAACAGGCTTTACTGGTGCTTGTATCAACACATCAGCCTAATGATAAACATCATCCATCAGGTTTACTTTTAAAGATCGATTTAATTATCCAGTGTACAAGGTAGTTTTAAAACAAAACACAAAGATTTTTAAACATCTAAACATCGCTGGCACCTATTGTCCATCCTACCTTGAGAAGGTGGTAGGGCATCACCTTGTTTTATTGCATGTATGAGGTTTGGCAGCTTTAATCTCCCAAGTGCCACTTCTGGAGTACCGCAAATTGTTTTCTTTAAATATATTTGACAGCAACATAGAAACTCATATTCTCTTAGACTCTGGACAGCTTCTGCCTCTTTCCAAGTCACTCTACATGGTCAAGTGACATTGGCATCACTAATACACATCATCAACAGACCTTCCCCTCGTGGGCGGCACGGTGGCACAGTGGTTAGCACTGCTGCCTCGCAGCGCCAGAGACCCGGGTTCAATTCCCGCATGGTCAAGTGACATTGGCATCACTAATACACATCATCAACAGACCTTCCCCTCATGACCTTATATTTTATAAAGAGCCACAGACTCGGACAGAGCTGGTGGTGGAGTGGCATTGTCACTGCACTAGGAATCCAGAGCTCAGATTCTGGTTTGTGAATTGATACAGTGACACCAATGGTTGGGGTTCAATTCCCATTCTAGCTGAGGTCAACACGGAGGCTCTGCCCAAGGCAAGATGACCCCGAGGTTCAACTCGCAATTCTCTCTAATGAGAAAGCAGCCTGGGGTGCCTCGGGCATGAGGGCAACTTTCACAGTCAGACACCGTGCAGTACATTCTGGGAAAGACAGATTGAATCCTTCTGCGGCAGTTGGTGAGATTTTGATTCAATTGATATATCTGAAATTTAAGGTTTTTTGCTGAGTTCTGTAGCTCAGGTTGTGGATGAGGTAACTGGTTAGCTTGCTGACCTGCTGGCTCATCATGCAGATGTTTTGTAACATCATCATCACCCAGCATGGTAACAAAATGTCTGCACGATAACCAACTACCTCATACCTCACAAAGCTAGTTTCGTGTTGACCACAAAACAATTAGTGTAAAAACCCATCTGGTTCACTAAAGTCCTTTAAGGAAAGAAATCTGCTATCCTCACCTGGTATGGCCTATATGTGTCTCCAGACCAACAGCATTGTGGCCAACTCTTCAAGTCCTTCAAACAGCTTAGCAAGTCATTCAGGTGTGTCAAACTGTTCCTATGTCTGATAAAGCTAACAAAACTAGACAGCATCAACCGAGGGACTGGAAATGACAATGGCTCACACAGCCATTGATTTTGTTACTCCTTAGGTGTTGCTAGGTCAAACCCCAGGAATGCCCAACAGCATTGTATACATTCCTACAACTCATGGACTGCAGCTCACTGCCCCTTCTCCGAGCCAATAAATTTTGGGCCAGCCGACCATGTCTGCATCCTACGAATATAAATAGAGCTGATTCTCTTTTCAAAAAAAAAAATTGTGCGTGGGGAAGGAGGCACTCCCACAGTTCCTTCAGGTGAGACATTCCAAAATGTTGACATAGCAGCTGTGAAATATTGAGGCATGTTCCTGAGACCTGAACATCTGAACACATTACTCCAATTAGAGAGGTCGCCATTCACAAACCTTTTCTATATGAACACCAAGTCTTCCAGGTTGAAATTTGCCACATTCTGCCTGGTTTCCCTTTTCACTTTATTGAGAAAACAAATTGTGTCAGAAGCTGCAGTTCTGCAACACTCTGTAAGGGTTATTCTGCTCACTATGACAGATTACAGTTGAAAAGCTGCAGTGATTTGATTGATGCATTTTATGTTCAGCTTCTTGGAATCATTGGTAGTTCTGGAGGTGAAGTCACTAACTGCCAAATGGGACTTGAGGCAGTTGGAAAATGTAGAGATTTAATTCATACTTTTTTCCATTGGATGTCCAACATTTGTTGCCCAGCCCAATTGCCCTTGAACCGAGTAGCATTTCAGAGGGCAGTTAAGAGTCACTCACATTGCTGTGAGTCTGCAGTCACATGTAGGTAAGGATGACAGTTTCCCTCCCTAAAGAACATGTGGGAACTAGGTGGGTTTCCATGTCAATTGATGATGGTTCTCAGGGTCACCTTCATGGAGATGACTTTTCAATTCCAGATTTATTAATTAAATTTAAATTCCACCAGCTGCCGGGCTGGCATTTGAAGTCATATTCCCACAGCATTAGTGTGGGCCTCTGGATTTTCAGTCTCTTGCTTGGGATGGGAAGTAGTTCCAATTGGAAAGCTGTTGAATTGATGATGGAGGAGGTTCATGTAGTATAACTTGTTTTCGGAGCCGGAGGGCAGAGCAGAGCTGTACGGATATAACTAACTGACCGCAGGTAGCAAAGCGAGTAACTGAAACCAAACTGAAAAAGTGACGTCACATGAATGCTGTGACGTGATTGGCTGATAGGAAATCTGTCTGAGATTTGAAAAAAAGACACTCCAAGACAAACTAGATTAACTAATCAGGGATTAACTAACTAATAAATTAATTAACTAAGTAGATAATACTGGGCACTTCAGTCCCATGCTCCTGATCTTTGGCCACCCGGTGCGGAGGGTGGAGGGTAGGTCAGAGACCTACTCGTGGGTCTGTTCCTAGGCCTGGCCAAACAGGCTATAAACAGATCCAGGCAGTGGGCTGTGGAGGGGGTCGCTATGGCCGATTGCCTGCCCCTCCTCCGCAGCTATGTCAGAGCCCGGATGTCCCTGGAGAAGGAGCCTGTGGTGTCCACCAACACCCTCGAGATCTTCAGGGAAAGGTGGGCACCGCAGGGAGTGGAGTATTATTTCCCTGTCCAACTCTATTTTGATTTAATCCCTGCCCTCCCCTTCACCGTTTGATCACGCAGCATTGCCCTCTGAGAAGGACACTGCTTGTCACTGGCCACCCTGGTGTTTCTTTTCTTCCTGGTGGTGGAAACTGAATAAAGATTTGTACACCTGTTGTCTTTTACTGTATCTCACACCTACACACACAACATGGGTGCTGAAGAAAATATAAGCACTACTGCAGTTAGGCAGTAGTGTGGGGTTAAAGGGAAAAAAGAAAAGAAAATATTCGAATTTAGAATCTCCTTAGTTCAGGGGGGGAAAAAAATAGAGAATGCTGGGCAGGTGTTGTGCTGTAACTGTAGGAGGTGGATGCTAGCTAATCCCGTTGTGAACTGCAGTTACCACATCTGCAGCAAGTGTTGGTTGCTCGAGGAACTCTGGCTCAGAGTTGAGGAGAGAGAAACTGAGCTTCAAACATTGCGGCACATCCGGGAGGGGGAAAAGGACCTGGATGTTTTGTTTCAGGAGGCAGTCACACCTGGTACATTAAGTAGCACAAATTCAGACAGTGGCCAGGGACAGCAGAGTGTGACTGCAAGTGAGTCGGGTAGAGGGATCCAGGTAGAGCAGTCTCAGCTCTTGACCTTGTCCAACAGGTATGAGGTCCTTGCTCCCTGTTTGGATGAGGAACAGAGCTGCAGGGATGATGAGCCAGCTGACTACGACACTATGGTACAGGAGGCCTTCGGGGGAGGGGGAAGGGAGTGGAATCAAAACATCAAGTGGTAGTTGTAGGGGATTCTATAATTAGAGGGATAAATAGTATCCCTTGTAAGCAGGATAAAGAGTCCCACATGGTGTGTTGCCTGCTCAGTGCCAGGATGCAGGACATCTCTGACCGGCTTGAAAGGACTTTGGAGAAGGAGGGGGAGGATCCAGTTGTTGTGGTCCACGCTGGGGCAAATAACATAGGCAAGGTAGGGGTACCTGTTTGGGGATTAACAACCACTAGGAACGAAATTAAGGAATGGGTCCTCAAGGGTTATAATCTCTGGATTACTACCCAAGCCACATGCAAATTGGTTTAGGGATAGGAAAATTAGGCAAGTAAAAGGAGTGGTGTGGGAAAGAGGGGTTTCATTTCATGGGGCATTGGCATCAGTTTTGGAACAGGAGGGATCTGTGTCGATGGGACACTCTCCACCTGAACCAATTTGGAAACAGTGTTCTAGCGAAAAGGATAAATAGGGTGGTCACTAGGACTTTAAACTAGTTAATTGGGGAAAGGAAGGGGAAAACGACAGGAAGTATGATGGTAAATAGAAAGGAAAGCAGCAGGTTAGCAGATGTGTAGGAGTGTTTAACTACATGGCACACTATGAAAGAAGTTATAAAAGGAAGGATAATTCAGGAGATATTATTATTGGAGATGTTAGAATTCATAAAGAGGGTATAAAAACTAGCGTAAAGGCACTTTACCTGAATGCTCGTAGCATTCAAAACAAGGTAGATGAGTTAACGGCACAAATCATCACGAATGAGTATGATTTAGTAGCCATTACAGAGATATGGTTGCAGGATGGTCACAACTAGGAGTTAAATATCCAGGGGTATCAGACTATTTGGAAGGACAGACAGGAAGGTGAGGGAGGTGGTGTAGCTCTGATATTTAAGGATGACATTAGGGCGGTGGTGAGAGATGATATAGGTCCTATGGGGAAGAAGGTTGAATCCATTTGGGTGGGAATTGGAGATTCTAAGAAGAAAAACTTACTGATAGGTGTCATCTACAGGCCACCAAATAATATCATGTTGGGGCAGGCAATAAGCAAAGAAATAACTAATGCCTGTAAAAATGGTACAGCAATTACCATGGGGAATTTTAATTTACATGTCAATTGGTCGAACCAGGTTCGTCAGGGTAGCCTTGAGGAAGAATTTGTTGAGTGTATCCGTGATAATTTTCTTGAACAGTACGTAATGGAACTGACGAGGAAACAAGTTATCCTAGATCTGGTCCTGTGTAATGAGACAGGAATAATTAAATGATCTCATTGTTAGGGATCTTCTTGAAAGGAGCAATCACAGTATGAATTTAGAATTCAGCGAAACTACATACCAGTGAAAAGGAAGAACTGTAGGAAGAGGGATTATCTGCCATTGGTGTCTCAGGAAATAAGGGAGGTTATCAAATTGAAAGAGAAGGCATACAAAGACCAATGGGAAACTAGAAGATTGGAATAACTTTAAAGGTCAACAGAAAGCCACAAAAAAGCCAAACAGAAAAGAGAGTTTAAGAGAGTAAACTAGCTCAGAATATAAAGACGGATAGCAAAAATTTCTATAAATGAAAAAGAGTGGCTAAGGTAAACATTGGTCCTTTACGGGATGTGAAGGGGGATTTAGTAATGGAAATATGAGGAAATAGCAGAGATATTGAACAGGTATTTTGTGTTGGTCTTCCCAGTTGAGGACGCGAATAACATGTCAATAATCGACAAGGAGACTAAAGTAGATGAGGACCTGGAAACAATCATTATCACGAAAGAGTTAGCTAATGGAGCTAAAGGTAGTTGAATCTCCTGACCCTGATGGACTGCATCCCAAGGTACTAAAAGAGTTGGCAGGAGAAATAGCAAATGCACTTGTGGTAATTTCCCAAAGTTCGCTCGACTCTGGGACAGTTCCAGAAGATTGGAAAACAGCAAATGTGACGCCACTGCTTAAATAGGCAGGTAGACAAAAGATGGGGAATTGTAGTCCAGTTATTTTAACTTCTGTAGTGGGAAAATGCTTGAATCTATTATCTAAGAAGAAATAGCAAGACATCGAGATAGAAATTGCCCCATTAGGCAGAGGCAGCATGGGGGGTTCATGAAAGGCAGGTCATGCTTAACTAATCTACTCGAATTCTATGAAGACATTATGAGCACAGCAGACACTAAGGACCTATTGATATGGTGTATCTAGATCCCCAACAGACATTCATCAAGGTGTTGCACAAAAGGCTGCTGCTACATGACATTATGGGTAATGTATTGAATGGAGGATTGGTTAACTAACAGAAAGCAAAGAGTGGGGATAGATGTGTGCTATTCTGATTGGCAATCAATGACTAGTGGTGTACCTTAGGGATCAGTGTTGGGACCACAATTATTCACAATTTACAGAGATAATTTGGAGTTGGGGACCACACGTTGTGTGTCAAAGTTTGTAGATGACACTAAGATGAGTGGCCAAGCAAAGTGTGCGGAGGACTGTGAAACTTTGCAAAGGGACATAGATAGTTTAAGTGAGTGGGCAAAGGTCTGGCAGATGGAGTACAATGTTAATAAATGTGAAGTCATCCATTTTGGTAGGAATAACAGGAAAAAGGATGGTTACTTGAATGGTAAGAAATTGCAGCATGCTGCTGTGCAGAGGGACCTGGGTGTCCTTGTGCATGAATCACAGAAGGTTGGTCTGGAGGTGCAACAGGTAATTAAGAAAGCAAATGGAGTTTTGTCCTTCATTGCTAAAGGGATGGAGTTTAAAAGCAGGGAGGTTATGTTGCAACCGTACAGGGTACTGGTGAGGCCACACCTGGCGTACTGTGTGCAGCTTTGGTCTCCTTACTTGAGAAAGGATGTGTTGGCACTAGAGAGGGTGTAGAGGAGGTTTACTAGGTTGATTCCGGAATTGAGAGGGTCGGCTTATGAGGAGAGACTGAGTAGACTGGGATTATATTCAATGGAATTTAGAAGAATGAGGAGGGAGTCTTATAGAAACATAAAATTCTGAAGGGAATAGATAAAATAGAAATAGATAGGATGTTTCCACTGGTAGGTGAGACTAGAACAAGAGGGCATAACCTCAAAATTAGGGGAAGCAGATTTAGGACTGAATTTAGAAGGAACTACTTCACCCAGAGGGTTGTGAATCTGTGGAATTCCCTGCCCAGTGAAGCAGTTGAGGTTTCCTCATTGAATGTTCTTAAAACTAAGAGAGGTAATCTTTTCAACAGTAAAGGAATTAAGAGTTATGGTGAGAGGGCAGGTAAGTGGAGCGGAGGCCATGAAAAGATCAGCCATGATCTTATTGAATGGCGGAGTGGGCTCAAGGAGCCAGATGGCCTACTCCTGCTCCTGGCTCTTCTGTTTTTATATAAGCAATCAGCGTAATGGCGACAGCTACGAGGAGCCCTACTAGCTGTTTGTCACAGATGCTGTACATAGCATTGGAAGGTGGCATGACTATGAAGACCCAGTTCTCGAATAGTAGCCCTCTGAGTAGTATCTGTGGGTGATCCGCACCAGCAGGCAGTTTTACCATCTCCTCGTGTTTTGCAGAGTCAGAGTGGTTGGCTCCTTCAGTAACCTGGAGTTGATATGTACCTGTCAGACTGTACTTCCATGTTCACACTGCCATCAGTATAACTGCGGTTCCCATCTACTGTCTGTGATATCAAAGATTGAAGATTCAGATGAAGGATGATGGAAATGTGTTGCTGGAAAAGCGCAGCAGGTCAGGCAGCATCTCGGGAACAGGAGAATCGACGTTTCGGGCATTAGCCCTTCTTCAGGAATGAGGAAGAAGGGCTAATGCCCGAAACGTCGATTCTCCTGTTCCCTAGATGCTGCCTGACCTGCTGCGCTTTTCCAGCAACACATTTCCATCTCTGATCTCCAGCATCTGCAGACCTCACTTTCTCCTCAAAGATTCAGATGAAGGGCAGCCCAGTGAGCATGCAGTCATTTGTTGCTATTTTGATTGAGCCCTCGTTTTAATCCTTTTCTGTCAGGAGGTTTACAATCAGTCAATATTCTACCTACAACTTCATTCCTGTTGACAGTACTCAGTCACAATCATCTGTACATTAAATGAGGAACAAAAGAATTATCCTTGTCTTCTGCTCTTAGACCATAACTGATGTTACTAGCAACTGATGGTTATGCGTTGAGGGGGTTGGTGGCGAGTACAGTCTAGGCTGGGTCCTCCTCTCTGACAGTCTTAGTTTATGACCTCCCACAAGTACCTCTTACCTGCACAGTACATAGCAGGATGCAACAAAGTGGAAAGGGTCAGTTCACAAATCCTTTTGCCCATGGTGTGGGCAGGATATCACAAACCTCCTAAAAACTGTAATTGCCACTGTTTTCATGCTTCCCCTTTCTTCAGATTAAAACCCCTTTGATTTTTGACTTGTTAGCTGCTGGTGGTAAAGAGTTAATCTCACCAACACAGTGTTATTATTATCTTCCCCGCACTTTGTAAAATATAATTGAGTTTATTCTAAACAGCTCCCAGCCTCTTTAAAGCAAGAGCTAAATAACAAACCTTGTTACACACATAAAATCTGATCCCTTACATGTCAGAGAAGTGAGGTTAATCCTATAAGCCGATTAAGGATCTTAAACTTTACAGGAAGAGTGTAGCCATTTACCTCAAAATGTTATTCGAGGGAATAATACATGCTTCCTGCTGTCTCCCAGCTTTCCCTTATTGCCATGGATTACTCATTCCACAATTACTCAGTCAATATGGAACACTGTTTTATAGTCAGACCATTCCTACAGAGACCAGCTGCTGTCCAGAGTGAGCAGGAGCCTTCTCTCCAGTGCCTTATTTATCCATCAGCCCATATCACTTAAATGAGATTATCTACTCATGGCTACATTGCTAGTATGGGATCTTGCTGTGTGCAAACTGGCTGTCACATCTCCTCCAGTAAAAGCACCCCATTGGCTGGAAGGCAGGATATCCTGAATTACCTCACAGCCAACAAAGCACCAGTCACAATGTTTACAATAATGGCCAAGGTCAGGATGGATTTATTCACTAGCTCTTGCTGCCAGAGTGGGACAATGAATGATGATGCCAGTGGCTGCATTAGAAAGGAGAGCTCCATATTTAGTAAATGTATGCGGAGGTGTTGGACAACATTCAGGCTGGCCCTGATAGGGGCAGGAAATGTCTATGTCACAGAGAATGACCATATCCAACATCAACATACTCTTTCTGGGCAGTAGATAGTAAAGGATTCCTGGGCTGATTATTGGCTCCTTGAACCTCATCATGAACAATCATCCATCATCAACAAGTCCTCAGGTAGGCCTGGAACCTGAATCTAACCACTGTCACTTATTTCAATCATGTTACCATCACTGAATCCACGTCTATCAACATCTTGGGGTTACCATTGACTGGATTCACCATTTAAACACAGTGGCTATAAGAGCAGATCAGAGGTCAGGGATACTGCAGACAGTAACTCACCTCCTGACTCCTCAAAGCCTGTTTGCACTTTGAGCTTGTTTTTTTGAGAGACAGGAGGTATCAAATGATCTATTTTCCTTGTATTTTCAGCATTATCCTGTTCGTGGAAAAGCAGATCTAGCAGTTGTTCTGTCCAATATTTTGGAGTCTCCTTACACAGCAGAGCACCTGTTCCATGAGGCATTCATGGACCCACCCACACCTGCCAACCATACAGACAGAGAGGGGCCTCTTTGCTATTGTCATGGAACCTGCAGGAGCCGCCACTAATGTGAGGGATGGCACTGAGCAATGTGGCCCAAGCAGTTGTATTGGGACCAGCCGCAACAGGTGATGGATGGTGACAGACAGCAGCGAGCAGGGCAGCTTGAGCAGTTGTGGTGGGACCTCCACAGCAGTTGGAGATAGTGAGGAAGGATTCTGAGCAGGGCAGCTTGAGCAAGTCAATAGAACGTCTCTGGAGGAAAGACTGTCTTTGGGGGAAGTAGATCTTACGGGGAGAAGGATCAGCAGACAAGAAAAATTCTCAACCAGGGAATTCCATGTAATTGCTGTGTCTGCCTTGTTTAACCTCAATTTCCCTTCATGTTTGTAATGCCCTTATGTCAGTGGAAGAAAGAGTACCTGCTTTATGATCTTGAGCCATCTGTGTTTTCAAATCTCATGTTAAACTATCCAGTGTAGAGCTGACTGCAGAGATCTCACATTGTCCCTGTTAGGAAGGAGGAAACATACTGGCCCATTTCCTCTTGACCGAGCCAGGATCCAGTCATGGAGGAGGGGTCTGAGGTGACAGGGGAGTCTTCCTACTATCCATTAGTGAGTGGTGGTGACTGAGGGTGGGTGTCAGATGGGATTTCAGAAAAAAAGTATTCGACAAGTAACCAAAAACTGATTGAAATGCAAGACTTGAAATGATTAACTTCTGCAAGTGCAGGTTTTTAACTGGAAGTTTTTGGGAAATAATGAGCAGTGAAGACTTTTCTCAGTACAGGTAGTTTGTTATATGTACATACAGATGTCAATGTTGGGGAGAGTGTGATTACTGCTCTAATACATCGTGCAATCTCAGTGCTGAGGGAGGAGTGCATTGCTACATATGTCAGCCTTTGGGGGAGTGATTTGGAGTCTGATGAAGGTCCTGTCTAAGCATTACTATCAGAGTCTGTTGATGTAGAGAGTACTGGCCAACAGGGTGGCATGGTGGCTCAGTGGTTAGCACTGCTGCCTCACAGTGCCAGGGACCTGGGTTCAATTCCACCATTGGGTGTCTGTCTGTGTAGAGTTTGCACTTTCTCCCCATGTCAGTGTGCTCCAGTTTCCTCCCACAGTCCAAAGATATGCAGGTTAGGTGGACTGGCCATGTGAAATTGCCCCAGGTGCCCAGAGAAGTGCAGGCTGGGTGGATTAGCCACGGAAAGAAAATGCAGAGTTATTGGAACAGTGTGGGTCTCGGAAGGATGCTCTTCAAAGGGTCAGTGCAAAACTCAATGGACCGAATAGTCTCGATCTGCACCACAAAGATTCTCTGGTTCCTCTGTCACCTAACAGCTCCAAGTTGATCACCAGCTCAGTTTGGGATCAGTGCTGCATGCAAATTGTCTAAGCACACAGAAGTTTTCAAGCTGGACCTGAGAGGTCTCATTTAAGACAAACACTGGAATGTTTTCCTCTCGGAGAAGGGGGTCAAGATTGATTTTAAGCACGTCAACATATTCTCTCTGGGGAGTAGGTGGAAAAGGATTCCTAGGCTGATTATTGGCTCCTTGACCCCAGCATGAACAATCACCCATCACCAACAAGTCCTCAGGTAGGACTTGAACCTGGAACTTCAAACCCAGAGGTAGGGACACTACCTCTGTAGCACCACAAACATCTTGAACAGTTTAAAAAGGCAGATGCAGAGGAGAGACTCCCACTGGAGTCAGTTTTAGGCTAAAGGGGATGGGCAGATTTCAAACACAGACGAGGAGCAATTACTTTTCTCCAAATAATCATCAACTCACTTCTCAAGAGTGTGATGGACACCAGGACACAGTATACGTTTGAGGGGGAAATGGACAGATTTTTAAATTAGTAATGGGTTGATGGAATGGGGAGCAGCAGGAAAATGGAATTGAGGCCAAGCTAAAATCAGCCATGATGGTGTTAAATGGCAGTGCAGGCTAGAGGGGCTAAATGGCCTAGTTCTTAAGTTCACGATCAGAATTAGGAGCCAAATATAAGATAGGTGCTAAAACATATATCAGACAATTCTGCCGAAGTAATTTTTTCTGGGCAGCAGTGAGAAATCTACTGCTATTATGGAGTAATTGATGTGAATAGCAGAGAACTGGAAACTGGATAAAAGATAGGAGGGAGAAATAAATAGAAGGTAATGTTGACAGGTTTGAAGAAAGGGAGGTGGGAGAAAGCTCACGTGGAGTAGAAACATAGTGAGAGTGGCTGCATGAGGCTGGGTCTGTGCTGTAAATACTTCGACATCAAAGTAACATGATTCTTGTAAAGTGCTTCAAGATGTCCTAAGAACATGGGCCGAGTTATAGAAAATGTAAATTCTTTCTCTTAACAGAAATCAAAGCCTGTGAGAAGTGATTCTATTTCACAAGGCACAGCTTCTATTAGCAGCCTCTCTCCTGCAGGGAAATAGTGATTACACGTACCACGGTCTGAAAGTTGCCCCTTGCTGGCCTGAAACTCTCGGTGGGCCCACACTCCTCAGCGTGGCCATTACAGAAGCAGCTCCCCATTGCGATAAAGTCATAGATTGCGTAGTGTGCAAACCGCTGGGGTTTCAGGCTGGCTGCCAGGCTTGGACAGGGGCACGACTGCCGTTTGAGAAGACGCACTCGGATGTTGGTGACTTTCAACAGCTCCTGGGCTTGTACGCTGTAAGGGTCTTCCACAGAATGCGGAGGGGAGAGAACACGGAATATAACCTGTTGGACAATGAGAAACACAAGAATAATCAGACAACAGGAACTGAAATCAGGCTCACTTCTAAACCTACAAACACATAGGTTAGGAGGCAAAGTAGGCCACTCGGCCCCTCAAGTCTGCCCCACAATTCAGTAAGATCATGCCGTATCTGATTACTTCATTTTCCTGTCTACCTCTGATAAGCAAGGGGGTGAAAGGTTATCAAGAATCCACCCACCTCTACTTTATAATTACTCAAAGTGTCTGCTTCCACTGCCTTTTGAGCTAGAGCCCTCCAAAGCCTCAGGATCGCACAAGTGAACTTTCAATCAGACAGGAACCAATACCCCTGTTGGCACAGAACCCGCAAGGTTGGCACAGAGCCTGTAGTGCTGTGAGTGAGAAGGGAGAAGATGATGGAGGGAACAAAACAGAAAATGATGTGTCAATTTGAACTGACATCTAAAAGTAGTAATTCAATGTTTGCGATGACATGGAGCCAGTGTGGGACTGGGGTGGACAAGGTCAGAAGTCACATGACACCACATTATAGTCCAACAGGTTTATTTGAAATCATAAGCTTTCAGAGTGAAGTAACCTGACGAAGGGGCAGTGCTCCAAAAACTTGTGATTTCAAATAAACCTGTTGGACTATGGTTGTGTGACTTCTGACAATGTTTGTGAGGTAGAGAAAGAAAGTTTGCTGACTGGTGCAAGGACAGATTGCAGTTTTGGGTGAAGCCTATGGGGCGACACTGTGGAGAATCTATTTTACATTGTGAGAAGGAACAATCTGGATCTCTCTGGCCACGAGGATGGACACTATCAATGCTTTCAAAGGAAACTAAACAGGCAGTCAAGGGAAATAATTTAAAAAAATGAACATGAAGGCTATGCAGTTAGTGTAGAAACTGACTGCATTTTTCTGCAAAGAGCCAACATGGATTCAACAGGCTGAATGGCTTCCCATTCTGCTATCATAAAGACTTTATGGCAACTAATGAATATGCATATGCATCAAGACTTGATTAGGAGATAAATCCTCCAGTCAGATCACAGGCTTGTACATTCCTATGTTTATCCATTCTTTTAAGTGTAAGATTTACTCAAGCTGTTTAATTGCTGCTTAAGGAATGAAAGCAACAGAGAGTTTTAAATTAGACGTTAGGTATTGCCTCGAGTGACAGATATTAGATCATTATACAGATTGGAACGGCATGTGTCATATCAATAACGCATTTAAAACTTTCTACGCACGCTTTCTGTCAACACATCATTACAAATTTCAGGATCTCCTTTCATAATGTACACAAGTGCCTGTCCTGTCCTGTCCTGCTCGTGGCTACTTCTAGCAGGAGATCTGCTATCACAATATGTCACACTTCTGTCTTGCAACAGCCTCATCGATCCACTGCATCAAGACCACTATTGGTCTGCAGGGCTCACTATGGGCAAGAGTATGTATTTACAGTGCCACACATTCACTTAGGCAGTACCATTATCAATGCAGTTACAGGGATTTATTACAAAAATAAGATACAACCTGACATTGAAACAGGGGTTGAACAGATCAAATGATCCTGACTTCTGACCCCATTTCCTTGGTAACTGCAGTGGGTCTTCACTTTGAGCATAAGCTCTTCATCAGAAATGTGGGGGAGGCTCAATGGAGCGGAGTGACAAACGGAAACGGGGTGGGGCTGGGGGGAGCTGGGACCATGATAGGTAGATGAAGGTCGGGGGTGATAGTGATAGATCAGAGCAGAGGTGGAGCGGATAGGTGGGAAGGAAGATGGACAGGTAGGACAGTTCAAGAGGGCAGTGGCGAGTTGGAGGGTGAACTTGCAGAATGTTTCAGAGAATGTCTCTGAGACACACACACTAAACAACCCCACCGCCCTGTGGCCAAACACTTCAATTCCCTCTCCCACTCCTCCAAGGACATGCAAGACCTGGGCCTCCTCCACCACCAGATTCTAGCTGATGCATGGAGGAAGGATGCCTCATCTTCTGCCTTGGGACCCTCCAAACACACGGGATCAATGTTGATTTCACCAGTTTCCCCATTTCCCCTCCCCCCATCTTATCCCAGATCCAACCCTCCAACTCAACTCTGTCCTACCTGTCCATCTTTCTTCCCACCCCTGGGCCTCCCCCACATTCCTGATGAAGAGCTCATGCTCTAAACTTCGACCCTCTTGCTCCTCAGATGCTGCCTGACCAGCAGCACACTTTTTGACTCTGACCTCCAGCATCTGCAGTCCTCACTTTCTCCTGCAGTGAGTCTTGCCAATGGAAGACTGATCAATACAATCTATCGGGGTGACCTGGGGAGAATGAGCCAGTTTTGGACTGTCCATGCTGTTCGCAATGGGCACAGTGCAATCGAGGCAGAAGTGAGGACTGCAGATGCTGGAGATCAGAGTCTTGACTAGAGTGGTGACCTGCTGTGCTTTTCCAGCACTACTGTAATCTAGACAGTGCAATCTTGGCCTGTTGAGTCCTCCCGCAATCTCCACCGCATCGGTTTGTGTCCAACACTGTACAGACCAATCGTGCTTGGCACGTTTTAGAGTTTGAGGCTGCACAAGAAAGCCAAGATCTTGGCGATTGATTTATTAGAATGGGGGCCTAGTGTTCATACAAACATATGAATAAGGAATGAGTAGGCCCTTTGAACCTGGTCCACCATTCAATAAGACCACGGCTGTTATGATTTGAATCTCAGCTCTATTCTGCACATTCCTGATAATCTTCCATCCCCAGAACACACCTCTGCCTTGAAAATATTTGAGGATTTGAAAGACTCTGTAGCCACCAGTAATGTGCAGAGACTGGAGAAACTGTCACAGGACAGAAGAGGAGGAATGTTCAAATTTACCAAGGATTTTGGGTCTGAGTGTTCACGAGAAACCAGGGGGAAAGAGTCAAAACAAGAGGATACTGATTGAAGATAATTTCTTCCAGACGAAACAGGAAATGAGTTCGAATCTGGAATGCAGTGACTGACTCACGTTTGATGGTAATTTTCTTCAGGGAATTGGATAAATATTTGAATGGGAGCAGAAAATGCAGAACTATTGGGCAAGAATAGGTGAATGAGTGACCTGTCAATAGCTCCTTCAGTTAGCAGCCGCAGACACAACGGGCTGAACAGCCTCCCTCTGTGCTGTAAGATTCTGCAACCTGATCTTAATTAATGCCAGTGAACTTAGAAATAAAATTGGAAAAAAGGAAAAAGATGTGCAGATAGGAGTGACATTTTTGTGATTGAAAGTGTTTCCTGTTTAGGGTGTTGTAAACTTGATTGTGAAAATGTTTACTTGTGAGGCTTCATCCAAGAACAGAATTCCTCCAAACTCTGGCTTAAAGAGACAGCTATGGCTCAGTGGTACCATTTTCGCTTGTCAGGACGTGCCTTACACCCGAGATTTGAGTCTAAAGGGTAGATGCTATTGAGGGAGTAAGATATCTGATCAAGAGTTGGGGAAGGGATGGTAGGGGGCTACTCCACAGTGACCTATCAAATTTTACACCTTACATCTAAAATGGATTGCCTGGCCATTATCACACTCTGCTAATCATATGCACAAGTTGGCAAATCCATTTCCAACAGTGACGATGCTGCTCAGGTACTGAACTGGCTGTACCAGAGGTTATGACAAATGCTATACAAATACAGCTTTGTGACTGCCGTATTTCCATTGTGCGAATCCTGCTCAGATCTGCCCAAGTATAAGTGTGCGCAGCTCTGGGGCACAGAAAGACACTGGGGCGATGGTGTAGTGATAATGTCACAGGATTAGTAATCCAGGCTAATACTCTGGAAACGTGGGTTAAAATCCCACCACAGCAGGTGGCACAACTTGAATTCAATGTAATCTGGAATTTAAAAGCTGGTCCAATTGAGATTATGTCAATTGTTGTAAAAACTCATTCCCTTTAAGGGAGGAAATCTGCTGTCCTTACCCAATTTGGCCTGTACGCGACTCTAAACCCACTGCAAGTTGTTGACTTGTGACTGCCTTCTGGGCAATTAGGGAGGGTAATAAATGGTGTCCCTGCCCACATCCAATTAATGAATTAAAGGAATGGTTAAATCACAATGTACGATGATACAACCTGCCCAAGGGCTCAAAGGTATAGCATTACGGGGTGATAAAGAGTTGTGTGAAATTATTACAGGCCAGATGGAAGAAAATGAGTTCCCCCGGTTGGACAGTCCTGAACAATGGGACCATTGCAGCCAGGTCATTCTGAGCTGAAAGCAGGAAACACTGCTGTGTACAAATAAAGGGGAGTGGAAATCTGGATGCATTGCCTGTGCTCCAATGTCTCAGAGGGTTCCAAAGGACAGAATCAATTTGGCTAGAGCTTGGGAACAAGAAGGGCTCAATCAATTGCTCAGTGTGATCTATGCAGCACCTACCAGTGGGAAGGTGATGAAAATTAAAACATAGACATGAATGCATCAGAGAGATTGCAGAAAGGATTCACAAGAAATGAAAAACTTCAATTTTGAGGATGGATTAAAGGAGATGGGACTGTTCTCATGGACAGAAGAAGCCTGAGAGGTGATTGGATAGAGATTTTGGGTAGAGGGCTCTCGGCAGAGCAGATATTGGGAAATCTCTCCTGCTCATAAAAGGATCAAGAAAGAGAGGGCACAGATTTAAAGCAATTTGCAAAAGAAGCAAGGTGATGTGAGAAGTAAAACTTGCTTCACACAGGGATCTGATGGAGGCAGGTTAAATTGAGTCTTATAGAGAGGCTTACAGAAGCTAGGCAGAAGAGTGAGATCAAGATGTGATGCCTATTTAGCGATTCTCCTGCACCGTAACAATTTTGTGATTCAGAGTTGGTAAGAGAATGATAAGGAGCATGCAGTTCAGACAGCGAAAGAAAATTCAGTGGCAGGACAGTTGTGATCAAAACTGGACATCAAAATAGGCTTCAGGGGCCAAATGTCCAACTCCTCTCTCAATTTATTCGCTTCAGAATTCCTGGCTCATTTGCACAGCTGACTGACTCTGCTGGAAAATGTTGCAGGTTTGGGCTTAGGTGTGATGCTGCATGTAGTTGAATAACATACCCCCACCCACTATGAAGGTGTCAGCTATGCAGGATGGAATAAGGAAGAAGATAGTTAAATGGGAAGGCGTGGCAGGGAGTGGGAGGATTAGCAGGATTCCATGAATGTGGATGTTTGGGGGGGGGGTGGAGAAAATGCGGATTATATGTGAGTTGAGAGGTGTGGGGGAACTGGGTGTAGGGGCTGGCCAGAGTGCCTCTGGGAGCGTACCACATACACTGGGCGGCACAGTGGCTAGCACTGCTGCCTCACAGTGCCAGAGACCCGGGTTCAATACCCGCCTCAGGCAACTCTGTGTGGAGTTTGCACATTCTTCTAGTGTCTGCGTGGGTTTCCTCCGGGTGCTCCGGTTTCCTCCCACAAATCCAAAAAAAAATGCAGGTTAGGTGAATTGGCCATGCTAAATTGCCCGTAGTGTTAGGTGAAGGGGTAAATGTAAGGAAATGGGTCTGGGTGGGTTACGCTTCAGCGGGTCGGTGTGGACTTGTTAGGCCGAAGGGCCTGTTTCCACACAGTAAGTAATCTAAAAGGTGAGGAATTTATGTCACTAAAGGCTCCTGAGGCATTGTTCTCAGGCCTTATGGGACGAGAGGGTCAAGCCCCCATGGAGAATATGCTTGGGCTGGGCAGGGCGGACCAGACATCTTTTTAGCATCCACAAGTAAGATACCTTGACAGGTGTTGATTTGAAACTGAACAACTCAGGAAGCCCGGTCTCCACAGCAACATGGGAATGAGTCATTCGGTGTGATAAATGTATTTGCCAATGTTGTCAAAAAGAGTCCAAATGTATATAGAGTGTGTAATCACCACAGTGCATGAAGTAACATGTTCAAAATTCTTTTCAAATTCTTCACTCCCCCTTTATGACCCACACCCTGAAGCAGTTTCATTCTTTGACGGGTTTGGGAATTTGCACTTGATCTTTTAACTTGAATCACACATATGTTTGGTGTTTCAGTGATGTGTGTAAACTAATGACCAGTAATGTCAGCTGGCTTCAGAACCCTCCGTGCGCTGTGCTAAAGACTGGACATTGTCATATTTTCAGGAAGAGAGGGTTACTTCATGGAACAACCCGACATTACAACATGGACAGAGATAACTTTGGATCCTGCACAACATCTCATGTTCTAAGACAGATCCTCATTGGCACTGTAAATTACCTTTGATTTTACAGATAGAATCATAGAGATGTACAGCATGGAAACAGACCCTTCGATCCAACCTGTCCATGCCGACCAGATGTCCCAACCTAATCTAGTCCCACCTGCCAGCATCCGGCCCATATCTCTCCAAACCCTTCCTATTCATATACCCACCCAAGTGTCTCTTAAATGTTGCAATTGTATTCGCCTCCACCACTTCCTCTGGCAGCTCATTCCATACCCTCTGCATGAAAAAGTTGCCCTTTAGGTCTCTTTTATATATCTTTCCCCTCTCACCTTAAACCTATGCCCTCTAGTTCTGGACTCCCCAACCCCAGGGAAAAGACTTTTTCCACTTATCCTATCCAAGCCCCTCATGATTTCGTAAACCCCTATAAGGTCAACCCTCAACCTCCAACGCTCCAGGGAAAACAGCCCCAGCCTGTTCAGCCTCTCCCTATAGCTCAAATCCTCCAACCCTAGCAACATCCTTGTAAATCTTTTCTGAACCCTTTCAAGTTTCACAACATCTTTCCGATAGGAAGGAGACCAGAATTGCACACAATATTCCAACAGTGGCCTAACCAATGTCCTGTACAGTCGCAACATGACCTCCCAACTCCTGTACTCAATACTCTGACCAATAAAGGAAAGCATACCAAACGCCTTCTTCAATCTGCGACTCCACTTTCAAGGAGCTATGAACCTGCACTCCAAG
>NC_057732.1:2995491-2996991 GCF_004010195.1 Chiloscyllium plagiosum | reverse complement strand
AAAGCAGTGGACCCAGCACCGATTCTTGTGGCACTCCACTGGTCACAGGCCTCCAGGCTGAAAAACAACCCTCCACCACCACCCTCTGTCTTCTACCTTTGAGCCAGTTCTGTATCCAAATGGCTAGTTCTCCCTGTATTCTGTGAGATCTAACCTGTTAATCAGTCTCCCATGGGGAACCTTGTCGATCACTTTACTGAAGTCCATATAGATCACATCTACCACTCTGCCCTCATCAATTCTCTTGATTACTTCTTCAAAAAAACTCAATCAAGTTTGTGAGACATGATTTCCCACGAACAAAGCCACGTTGACGAACCCTAATCAGTTTTTGCCTTTCCAAATACATGTAGACCCTGTCCCTCAGGATTCCCTCCAACAACTTGCCCACCACTGATGTCAGGCTCACTGATCTATAGTTTCCTGGCTTGTTCTTACCGCCCTTCTTAAACAGTGGCACTACGTTAGCCAACCTCCAGTGTTCTGGCACTTCACCTGAGACTATCGATGATACAAATATCTCAGCAAGAGGCCCAGCAATCACTTCTCCAGCTTCCCACAGAGTTCTGGGGTACACCTGATCAGGTCCTGTGGATTTATCCACCTTTACCTGTTTCAAGACATCCAGCACTTCCTCCTCTGTAATATGGACATCTTACAAGGTGTCATCATCTATTTCCCTAGATTCTAGATCTTCCATATCCTTTTCCACAGTAAATACTGATGCAAAATACTCGTTTAGTATCTCCCCCATTTTCTGCAGCTCCACACAAAGGCCGCCTTGCTGATCTTTGAGGGGTCCTATTCTATCTCTAGTTATCCTTTTGTCCTTAATGTATTTGTAAAAACTCTTTGGATTCTCCTTAATTCTATTTGCCAAAGCTATCTCATGTCCCCTTTTTGCCCTCCTGATTTCCCTCTTACGTATACGCCTTGATACTCGAAGGATTCACTCGATCTATCCTGTCCAAAGCTTACATATGCTTCCTTCTTTTTCTGAACCAAACCCTCAATTTCTTTAGTTATCCAGCATTCCCTATACCTACTAGCCTTTCCTTTCACCCGAATAGGAATATCCTTTCTCTGGATTCTCGTTATCTCATTTCTGAAGGCTTCCCATTTTCCAGCCGTCTCTTTACTTGCGAACATCTGTCTCCAATCAGCTTTTGAAAGTTCTTGCCTAAAACCGTCAAAATTGGCCTTTTTCCAATTTAGAACTTCAACTTTTAGATCTGGGGTTTCCTTTTCCATCATTATTTTAAATCTAATAGAATTATGGTCGCTGGCCCCAAAGTGCTCCCCCACTGACACCTCAGTCACCTGCCCTGCCTTATTTCCCAACAGTAGGTCAAGTTTTACACCTTTTCTAGTAGGTACATCCACATACTGAATCAGAAAATGGTCTTGTACACACTTAAGAATTTCCTCTCCGTCTACACCTTTAACTCTATGGCAGTCCCAGTTGATGTTTGGAAAGTTAAAATCCCCTACCATAACTAC
>NC_057732.1:2984964-2994911 GCF_004010195.1 Chiloscyllium plagiosum | reverse complement strand
TGGCCCCTCTCCCCCTTGAGAACATTCTGCACCCTCTCTGAGACATCCTTGATCCTGGCACCACGGAAGCAACACACCATTCTGATTTTTCGCTGCTGACCACAGAAACATCTGTCTGTACCTCGGACTAGAGAATCCCCTAACACAATTGATCTCTTGGAACCCGATGTACCCCACGTTGCATTAGAGCCAGTCTCAATACCAGAAACTTGGCTGTTTGTGCTAAGTTCCACTACATTTTCCAAAACAGCATACTGTTTGAAATGGGTATAGCCACAGAACACACCTGCACGAGGTGCATACCTCTCTTACCTTTCCTGGAGTTAACCCATCTACGTGACTGTATCTGAGACTTTTCCCCCCTTCCTATAACTGCCATCCATCACATACTGTTGCTGTTGCAAATTCCTCATTGCTTCTAACTGTCTCTCTAACCGATCCATTCGATCTGATAAGATTCGCAATCAACAGCATTTATTGCAGATATAATCCGCAGTAACCCTTCAACTCTCTTTAAACTCCCACATCTGACAAGAAGTACATATCACTCTACAAAAGGCCATTTTTGCTCCTTCACAATCTACAGACCCAGAAAATAACACCGTCTTATTCCTCTACAAAATACTGGCCCAGGTTAGATTAATAGTTATGGCTTATATTTTAAGTTTAATCAAGAGACAAATCTCAAAAATCAAGAAAAAACCCACTCTACTCACTACTGCAGATTTTCTGTAGGCCACTTAAAACAATTAACTTATTCAATTCTGAGCTGTGAACTTCGTCCAAACAGTTCCTCAAAGATCATTTGTGAATTTCACTGTTTGTTAATTTTCCCAGACACACTGTGATGTCCATCAATACATGAATTCAAACAGCAAAGGTTCACTCTGGTGTCAGTTTCTCTCTCTCTCTCTCTCTCTCTCCTGCACTGACCACACCATGTGCTTCCTTTGTCTGGTCTTCTCCCTTTTAAAACTGCTGTTGTTTTGACTTTTTTTTTCCAGAAGTTCCAAAATAATGCAACAGCATACAAAGCAGTAATTGCTGCTCCTGGAATTCGAGGAAATCACCTCCAGCACCTAAAATACCTCAAAAAAAAAGGAGCAGCTGTTACAGCCAGAAATTTTTCCCGTCCTCCATCTTGGATTACCCAGAATTCCTCAATATCAACATTTTGGGGATTACCATTGACCAGAAACTCAACTGGATTTACCACATAAATAGTGTAACTGTAAGAGCAGGTTAGAGGCTAGGAATACTGCAGTGAGTAACTGACCTCCTGACTCCCCACAGCCTGTCAACAAGGTAAAACTCAGGAGTGTGATCGAATACTCCCCAATTGCCTGTTTGAGTGCAGCTCCAGCAACACTCAAGAAGCTTGACACCATCCAGGACAAAACTGATGCTACCATACATCAGGAGCATCTCGGAACTGACAGCCAGACTACTGCGACTCCTAGGACTCATAACGGCACACAAACCAACAGCCACGCTCAGACAACAACTCACCAGAACGAAGGACCCGATACCCAACATGAGCAAGACGAATGTAGTGTACAAAATACCATGCAAGGACTGCACTAAACACTATATAGGACAAACAGGAAGACAGCCAGCAATCCGCATACATGAACATCAACTAACCACGAAACCGGAAGCGGCAGGGACAGACCACTATAAACTCCGGAGGAAACATCAAAGAAGCGCTTTGCAGGAGGCTCCCAAGCACTGATGATGTCGCCTAGCCAGGGGACGAAACGTTTGCAACAAAAACTTCCAGCTCGGCGAACAGAACCACAACAACGAGCACCCGAGCTACAAATCTTCACACAAACTTTGAACAAAACAGCTGTTTGTTTGGCATCACATCCATAAAAATACACTCCCTCCACCACAGATCCTCAGTAGCAGCAGTGTGTACTATCTACAAGATGCACTGCAGAAATTTGCCACTGATACTTAGACAGCACCTTCCAAATCCATGACCACTTCCATCTAGAAGGACAAGGGCAAGTAATACATGGGAACGCCACCCCATGCAAGTTCCCCTCCTAGCCACCTACCATCCTGACTTGGAAATATATCACCATTCCTTCACTGTTGCTGGCTCCAAATCCTGGAATCCCCTCCCCATTGTGAGTCTACTTATAGCACATGGACTGCAGTAGTTCAAGAAACTCACCACCATCTTCTCAAGGGGAACAAGGAATGGGCAGTAAATGCTGGCCAGCCAGTGATACCCATGAACAAGCGTGAATAAGAGAAAACTACCATCGTAGAGACACTTCCCACACAGAGACATCCCCATTCACAAAGATAACTTTGACCCCTCATTCAGAACAATTCTAACTGGAGGACCGAGAGCAGGCTAAGCTGATGGAGATTGTTCACAATTATTTTTGGTCACAGGACGAATGAATGAGGCATATGGGATTATCAATACTTTCTCCTAAAACTGCACCCCACCCACTCCTGTCCTAGAAGCCACAACCTCGGGGAAAGAATGTCCCAGCATCTATGCTGGCAAGCCCTTCATTGTATACATGTTTCACTAACTTCACCTCTCATTCTGGTGAACTGTAGGGAACATTGGAACAATTCACTTAGCCGCTCCAGGCAGAAAAGGTCTCCAATTCCAGAGACCAATCCTGATAAGAGCCAGAAACATTATTCTCTCACCTGAAAATTGAGAAATTTTGTTTTTGACTCTGAAAAGTGACATCCCAACAGTGACCCCTATGTGTCACCACTTCCTGCCTTCTGCCACTGCGAATAAACCCCCTCTTTAGTTACAGACTCATGCAGCACAGAAAGAGACACTTTGGTCCAAACAATCCATGCCAACCAAAATCTCAAACTAAACTATTTGTCAAAGTGTCCCCTGGCTTCACAATCTCTGATTTTATTTGTCTATTATGGGATAAAGGCCTTTTGAAAATCCAGAACAATTACATCTTCTGCATGTGTCGAATCTATATTAACTCATCAAACAAATTTAACAATGATGTTGCTGTGCAAACGAAGCAAGGATAATGTAGAGAAAAAAAACGTTTTCACACAGTGAATGGTTAGCATTTGGAATGTGCCTACTGGAAATGTGGTGGAAGCAGCTTCAATTGAGGCATTCAAGAGGGTATTGGACGGTTATTGGGATAGAACTGGTGTGCAGGGGTGTGGAGGAAAGGCAGGAGGATTAGCACTTGGTAATAGAACTAGTGAAGACATAATGGGTTGAAATGGAGACAAAGGATCGTGGTGGAGGGTTGCTTTTTGGTCTGGAGGCCTGTGAACAGTGGTTTGCCACATGGATCGGTGCGAGGTTCACTGCTTTCTGCCATCGATATAAATGATTTGGACAAGAACTTAGTAACTATGGTTGGTAAATTTGCAGATCACATCAAATTGGTAGTGTAGTGGACAGCGATGAATGTTACCTCAGAGAACAACGGGATCGGAGTAGATGGACCAAGGAGTGGCAGATGGAGTTTAATCTAGAAAAATGTGAGATGCTTGATTTTGGAAAAGCAAATCAGGGCTGGGCTTATGCAGTTAATAGTAAGGTCCTGGGGAGTGTTGTAAATTCATAGTTCCTCGAAAATGAAGTCACAAGTAGACAGGACAGTGAAGGTGGTGTTCGGTACACTTGCCTTTATTGGTCAGTGCATTGAATATAGGAGTTGGAAGGTCATGTTGTGGCTGTACAGGACATTGGTTAGGCCACTTTTGGAATACTGCATGCAATTCCGGTCTCCCTGCTATAGTAAGGATGTTGCGAAACTTGAAAGGGTTCAGAAAACACTTACAAGGATGTTGTCAGGATTGGAGGGTTTGAGCTATAGGGAGAGGCTGATTAGACTGGGACTATTTTCCTTGGAATGTTGGAAGCTGAGGGATGGCCTTATAGAAGTTTATAAAACCAAGAGGGGCATGGAAAGAGTGAACAGCCAAGCTCTTTTTCTTGAGGTGTGGGAGTCAAAAACTAAAAGGCATAGATTTAAAGTGAAAGGGGAAAGATTTAAAAAGATCTGAAGGGGCAACTTTTTCATGCAGAGGGTGGTGTGTGTGTGTGGAATGAACTGCCAGCCAGAAGTCATAGAGGCTGCTACAATTACAACATTTAAAAGGCATCTGGATGGATAGATGAATAGGAAAGGTTCAGAGGGATATGGGCCAAGTGCTGACAAATGGGACTAGATTAATTTAGGATATCTGGTCAGAATGGACAAGTTGGACCCAAAGGGTCTGGTTCTGTGCTGTAGAGCTGTATGACTCTATCTAACTGTAAATCATTGGTATATACCACAAAGAGCAAGAGGCCCAGTACTAATCTCCGTGAAATCCCATTGCAAACAGACTTCCAGTCACAGAATCATCCGATTACTTTGTTTCCTGTCAATGAACCCTTTGGTCCACTAGACATTTGTTCTCTGGCCAGGTTTTCACATGGCACTTTGTCAAAAGCCTTGCTAAATGTAATATACATTACATTAACTACACATCCCTCATCACTCCTGCTTTTGATCTAAAAAAAATCAATCATATTAGTTGGGAATAACCTCGCTTAACAAATCAATGTTGACTATCCTCGATTAATCCATTAAAACATTTTAGCTGTCACATTCTGGGCAGTAATTGCTATGGTCCCAGCTTCTAATGAGGATATAATTTAAGTTACCTGTGAAAGCTTTGTCTCAAGTTGGAGATCATGCAGCAGTGAGCAATGAGGGTGAGATTTCCAATGTAGGAAGGGGGGAGTACTTCCCCATCCACTCTTTGGTTTTGTCTTCTTTGACATCAAAGGAAAAATCTAAATATCACATTTTGCCCCCCACTCCTGAAAATCTAAACATTAACAGACCAAGAAGGGCAATCTCTCTCGATGGTGGCCCCAGAATGGTTTCAGTATTTGCATTTTGCCAATTAAAGAAGAACTGTAATGTTAAACTTTTAAGTTATTCTATTGGTACCAAAGATTTTGTCCCTAGGTACCTTGAACCTAAAATGGTGCCAGGAGTGACGACTTTCTAATTATTCTACCTGAGCACACATGACAATAAAACCTGATTTCTTATTGGTCCCATCCTAAATGATGAATATCACTGTCCCTCCCATTTGAAACAACAGGACACTCCCACCTATACTCTGATTGTCCAACACTGTGCATGTAGCCATCGGGGATTAATCAGAACCTCTGCTGTTGCTTCTCTTAACAGCGTGAGATAAATGCCATCAGGAAGTGGTGAGTTATCCACTCTAAGATGCTAAACCCCACACTACTTCCTTCAAGTGTGTTTATCTGTTTCAATATTTCATATTCCTCTTCATGAACCACAATATCTTCTTTTGTGAAGAGAGGTGCAAAACATTTAATAAGGACTATGATCATGTTATCCACCTCCACTATTTTGCTTTTTGATAGGCCCTCCTGCTTACTTGCTTATTCTCTAGTTCCTTATGCATTAATAAAACTGTGTGTGTGTGTGTATGTGTGTGTTGTGGGGGGTGGGGGTTTCTAGATTTTTGCCTGACAACGTCTTTTTCATGCTGCCTTTTTACTTACCTCATGCTCTGTTTGTTTTCAGCCCTGTAATTTCTATAGTCTACTCGGCTTTCTGCAACTTTGAAATCTCACTGGACTGGAAACATTCATCCTGTTTCTTTCTCCACAGACACTGTCAGACCTGCTGAGTTTCTGTTTTGATTTGAGCACTGTGAATCTGTCCTTTATTGTCACATCTTAGCCTTTAAGCGCCTTGATGTCTAAAAGGTTGTGGATTTGGGAGTCCCACTCATTTTCTTTTTCTGTTGCAATACTTTTTTTCCTGAACATCAGTATCTCTTCCTAGTATGTTTCCCAATACTCAAACACTGATTTACCTTCAAACAGCAGGTGAGTACACAGAAAAGTACCAAGCATTTAGTTTTGGTGTGTAGCCTGTGGAGTCACAATCCAAACCAAAGAGTTAGGTTCTGAAGAAGGTACGCAACAAAGTGACCAGGGTTCTACGTGCAGTGCAGGTTGAGAATGTGACTTAAAAAGTCACACAGGATCCTAGTCTTTATAAACACAGGCATAAATACAAAACCAAGGAAGCTTTGGTGAGCCTGTATAAAACATAAGGTCAGCCTCAACTGGAATACTGTGACCAATCCTGGGCATCACACTTTAAGAATGACGTGAAAAACTTTGGACAGGTTGCAGATTAGACTTATAATAATGTTTACAGGGACGAGGGAATTTTGCTTCAGCAGATAACTCGGAGCAGCTGGGACTGTTGTCTTTACAATGTACAGATGAGCTCAAAGTGATGACATCCAATCAAAATTGAGTGTGAAGAACAGTTCTGGATGGTGAAACAGTGAGAACCAGAGGGCAAAAATTTAATGTGGATGGTGAAAATGTCATACATGTCTGATATGTGGCCATCAGTTATTTTGTTTGTCGTGAAGAAACTGGAGGGCAATATTTTCTCCTGCTTGAATAAGGAAATTTCTTCACAGCAATTTGTCAAATGTACATTCAACCCCAAATTAACAATATCTCTCACACTTCACCAGCATTCATCATCTCAGTTGGAAGAAGTGATTAAGACATTATCATTGTTGTTATAGTGTGAGAGCTACTTTGTAACAATTGCCAAAATGATTGTGTCAATTTGTAATTAAACTTAAATATTAAAGTCTGCCCTCCTTCCCTAGTGTGACCTTCAGTCATAACATACATATCAAGTCCAACACACTTATAGCTGACAAATGGTCACCCCTAATGTGGAATGGGGGATAATAATGGGAAATAAACATATAAGGATCAATGTACTTTTAACCAGAAACTGACACCTTTAAACAGTGTGGTACTCCCTCAGCACCACCCCCTCAACACTGTGGCGCCTCTTCAGCGCTGACCCTCTGACACTGTGGCACTCCATCAGGGCTGAACCACCCCCAACACTGTGGCACTCCCTGAGCACTGACCCCCTACCCTGACACTGCAGCACTCCCTCAGCAGTGACCCACTCCCAAACACAGTGGCACTCTCTCAGCACTGACTATCCAACACTGTGGCACTCCCTCAGCACTGACCTCCACTGACACTGCGGCGCTCCCTCACCGTTGACCCCCACCGACACTGCAGTGCTCCCTCAGCACTGACCCCCTATCCCGACACTGTGGCACTCCCTCAGCGCTGACCCTCCAACACTGTGGCACTCCCTCAGCACTGACTCCCTACCCTGACACTGCAGTGTTCCCTCAGCACTGACGCAACCCCCCCCCCCCCCCTGGTGTGGTGCTCCCTCAGCACTGACCCTCCAACACTGTGGCATTCCCTCAGCGCTGTCTTCCTGACAGGCTGAAGTGGGAAACTGAGGTGCTATATGGCTGAATGTAGACGTTTTGATGGAGAACAGGGGAGTTCTGGCCAATTTCTAATCCCTCAAAGATTGACAACAACAAAAAGAAAGTCACTTTTTTCACTGTGGCTTGTGGCAATGGGCACTGAATACCTAAGGTGTAACATCTCTGTACAGCTGAACAGTAATTGCATCCTGAAAGTATCTCATGGACAGAGAGGAGCAGTTTGGGATGGCCTCAGTTTGTGAATGGTACTACATAAATGCAAGCTGCTTCTATCTTAAATATGGATGTCTCAACAAGGAGTCAGGCCCATAGCCATTCATAGCCTAAGTCAGCACCATTCCAGTCAATATGAATAAAAATAGTTACCTCTCCTCTGTTACAAGGGAATGGATTTGAATATCTGGAAGTACAAATTGCCCCGATCTGGTTCAGGTCATCGGGCAGTCCAAAGGTCTCACTGCAGTTTGTGGCAAAATATTTGTAGGGGTTCCAGGTGGAGCCGAAGTCTTGGGAACGTTCCAGAACCATGGCAGCGGGTCTGGGAGATTTAAAGATCATGATGAGGTGGGTGAAGTAGAAGTAAGTGTCCAGATCCAGCTGGATGGTCTCTCTGTAACTCCCCGGGCTGGACTGCCACCAGGTCTGCGGGAGCTGGAATGACGAATCGGTCATCGCCACCGCTGGGTGGGAATGCAGGCTAGAACTCCCACTGCACTTCCCACATGTCAATGCCTCTGAGCAGCCCCTGCCCAAGTGTGAGCAGAAGAGCTGAGTGCTGTTTACTCCACAGGTTGTACTGGTTTGGAGCTGCCTGGCTGCTGCCAGGTTTCCCAGGTGAGGATTACAGGCACCAGACTCACAGTGCCTCCTCACCCCTGGCACATCCACCAACCCTGAAACAGACAGAGACGGGAATCCAAATTACTGACAGCAGTAAGCACAGCATCATCACTGCCCCACAGCACAACAGCAAACAACTCCAATGGCAAAATTCAATCCTGTTTCACTGCAGTTTGATATAACGAGAGACAAAACTCCTTCATCTAGATACACAATCCTTGTGCTACTCAAATGGTGCAATTCACATTTAGTTACTTCCAAATGGAGTAATCTGCAGGTTAGATTTGTACACGGAGGTAGACACAGCAGTGCCAATCACAGCTGTCAACATGTGCATAACTCCAGGGACACTCTACAATCTGATATTACTCCCAATCAATCTCCTGTATCCCTGCTGGAGACTGGACAGTTTGATCCTCGGGCTCAGTTACTCTCCCCCTGGCCTCAGTCAGTCTGGGGTCACTCTCTCTCCCCCTGGCCGCCGTCAGTCTGGGGTCACTCTCTCTCCCCCTGGCCTCAGTCAGTCTGGGGTCACTCTCTCTCCCCCTGGCCGCCGTCAGTCTGGGGTCACTCTCTCTCCCCCTGGCCGCCGTCAGTCTGGGGTCACTCTCTCTCTCCCCCTGGCCTCAGACAGTCTGGGGTCACTCTCTCTTCTTGGCCTCAGACAGTCTGGGATCACCCTCTCTCCCCCAGCCCCCGTCAGTCTGGGGTCACTCTCTCCTTGGCCTCAGACAGTCTGGGGTCACTCTCCCTGGCCTCCATCAGTCTGGGGTCACTCTCTCTCCCTGGCCTCAGACAGTCTGGAGTCACTCTCCCCCTGGCCTCAGACAGTCTGGGGTCACTCTCCCCCTGGCCTCCATCAGTCTGGGGTTACTCTCTCCTTGGCATGATGAGTTCCAAGTCTCCATGGTCACATTGCGCAGTCATATTGGCTTCAGTGACTGAGCTGGGACTGGGATCAGTGGAAACAAGCTGTTCACCTACTGAGGGTAGCACAAGAAAGCAGCAACATGGGGAGGGAGAAAGGGAAGAGGAGTGTGAGAGAGAGGGAGGGAATGGGAGTGTGAGAATGGAGAAGGCAGGGTTGGAGTGAGGGCTCTGCGCTCTGAGACCTGCCCGCTCCCCAGCCCTCCTGGTACATACCGGCTGCCCGGGGCAGCCAGCCCAGGGCCAGGAGCACACCGGCAGCCAGCAACACGCTCATCTCCGTCCCTCGCTCAGGCGCTGCCGACAGCCCCGGGCTCAGTCCCGAGGAGCCGGCTCCCTGCTCCCGGATAGCGCTCTCCTCTCCCTGGCTCCTACATCTCCCTGAGCAGCCTGTCCTCCCGCTTTATATAACTCCCCCCTCCCCCAGGCCGGCCGGCTCCCGTCACTTGTTCAAGAATGTCCGCTCACACACACCCTCTCCCCCTCCCTCTCTCTCTCCTCCCAATACCTTTCCCTCCCACTCTTTTCTCCCTTTATCTTTCCGTCTCCCTCGCCATTCCTGAATCTCCTCTTCCCTCCCCTCTCCCTGTCACCTCCCTCTATCTCTTCCTCTGTCTTTTTCCTCCATCTTTCTTTCCTCTGTCTTTCTATCTCTTCCTCTCTGTCTCCTCCTTTTCTCCCTGTCTCTGATTTCAGTCTGCACTTTCTCCCACGTCCTCCTGACATTCTCTTCTCTCTCTTTACTTTCTCCCTCAGCCTCAGGATTTCTTGCTCCCTCCGTCCCTCTCTCTAATAATTTGCTCTTCACCTCCCTCAGTCTCTCT
>NC_057732.1:2963474-2984327 GCF_004010195.1 Chiloscyllium plagiosum | reverse complement strand
AGAGACGGGAGGAGTAGAGAGAATGGGGAGGGAGAGAGATAGGTTGGGAGAGAAAGAGAGAGACAAAGAGACGGAGAGAGGGAGAGAGAGAGAGAGAAGGGGGAGAGAGAATGGGAGACAGAAGAAGAGACAGAGAGCGGGAAATAAGGAGATAAGGAAACTGGAGAAGGAGAGAGTAAGAGGGAGTGTGACAGAGAGGTGAAAGTGAGAGACTGGGAGAGAGGAAAAGAATGAGGGAGACAGAGACAGGGAGTGAGAGAAGCAGTCCATGTCCAAATGCAGCAAGATCTGGACAATATCCAAGCTTGAGCTGAGAAGTTGCAAGTAACATCCATGCCAGATAATTACTGTATTCCACCTCAGAGAATTTGACCATCACCGTTTGCTGTTCAATGGCATTACTATCACTGAATCCCCCACTATCAACATCCTCGGGGTTACTATTGACCAGAAACTGAACCAGGCTCATTTGAAGAAGCAACAAAGAGGATTGATGAGGGCAGAGCAGTAGATGTGATCTATATGGACTTTTTAGATTAGATTAGATTACATTACAGTGTGGAAACAGGCCCTTCGGCCCAACAAGTCTACACCGACCCGCCGAAGCGAAACCCACCCATACCCCTACATTTACCCCTTACCTAACACTACGGGCAATTTAGCATGGCCAATTCACCTGACCCTGCACATCTTTGGACTGTGGGAGGAAACCGGAGTGCCCGGAGGAAACCCACGCAGACACGGGGAGAACGTGCAAACTCCACACAGTCAGTCGCCTGAGGCAGGAATTGAACCCAGGTCTCAGGCGCTGTGAGGCAGCAGTGCTAACCACTGGGCCACCGTGCCGCCCACTTCAGTAAGGCATTCGACCAGGTTCCCCATGGGAGACCGGTTAGCAAGGTTAGATCTCATGGAATACAGGGAGAACTAGCTGTTTGGATACAGAACTGGCTCAAAGATAGAAAACAGAGGGTGGTGGTGGAGGGTGTTTTTCAGACTGGAGGCCTGTGACCAGTGGAGTGCCACAAGGATCGGTGCTGGGTCCTCTACTTTTTGTTATTTACATAAATGATATGGATGTGAGCATAAGAGGTACAGTTAGTAAGTTTGTAGTGGCCAGCGAAGAAGGTTACCTCTGATTACAATGAGATCTTGATCAGATGGGCCAATGGGCTGAGGAGTGGCAGATGAAGCTTAATTTAGATAAATGTGAGGTGCTGCATTTTGGGAAAGCAAACCTTAGCAGGACTTATACACTTAACCGTAAGGTCCTGGGGAGTGTTGCTGAATGAAGAGACCTTAGAGTGCAGGTTCATAGGTCCTTGAAAGTGGAGTTGCAGGTAGATAGGATAGTGAAGAAGGCGTTTGGTATGCTTTCCTTTATTGGTCAGAATACTGAGTACAGGAGTTGGGAGGTCGTGTTGCGGCTGTACAGGACATCGGTTAGGCCACTTTTGGAATATTGTGTGCAAATCTTGTCTCCTTCCTATCGGAAAGATGTTGTGAAACTTGAAAAGGTTCTGAAAAGATTTACAAGAATGTTGCCAGGGTTGGAGGATTTGAGCTACAGGGAGAGGCTGAACAGGCTGGGGCTGTTTTCCCTGGAGCGTCGGAGGCTGAGGGGTGACTTTACAGAGGTTTATAATATCATGAGGGGCATGGATAGGATAAATTGACAGAGTCTCTTCCCTGGGGTGGGGGAGTCCAGAACTAGAGGGCATAGGTTTAGGGTGAGAGGGGAAAGATATAAAAGAGACCTGAGGGGCAATTTTTTCATGCAGAGAGTGGTACGGGTATGGAATGAGCTGCCAGAGTAAGTGGTGGAGGCTAGTACAATTACAACATTTAAAAGGCATCTGGATGGGTATATGAATAGGAAGGGTTTAGAGGGATATGGGCTGGTGCTGGGACTAGATTGGTTTGGGATATCTGATCAGCAAGTTAGACCGAAGGGTCTGTTTCCGTGCCATATATCGCTATGACTCTACCCCCTCACCTAACACTATGGGCAATTTAGCATGGCCAATTCACCTCACCTGCACATTTTTGGACTGTGGGAGGAAACCAGAGCACCCGGAAGAAACCCACGCAGACACGGGGAGAATGTGCAAACTCCACACGGTCAGTCACCTGAGGCGAGAATTGAACCTGGGTCTCTGGCACTGTGAGGCAGCAGTGCTAACCACTGTGCCACCGTGATGATGGAATTTGAATTCAATAAAAGAATCTAATGGTGACCATGAATCCATTTTTAATTGACAAAAAACCATCTGGTTCACTCATGTCCTTCAGAGAAGGAAACTGCCATCTGTCTGGCCTATATGTGACTCCAGACTCAGAGCAATGTCGTTAACTCTTAACTTCACCCCAGGCAATTAGGGATGGACACTAAATGCTGGCCGAGCCAGTGATGCCCTCATCCTGTCAATGAATTAAGAAAAAACTCGCTCACACTCTCCCAGTTTCTCACGTGCAGTCTCACTGTGTCTCCTAGTCGTCTCTCTCCCTTTCAGCCTCATTCCCCAGGTGGATTTGGATGTTGGTAATAGAGCTCTTTCCCACTGGCTGGAGAGATGACCAGCGTCTCTGGTAATGTATGTTGAGGACAGCCCAGTGGAATTACCTGGCCAGTCTCCAACCTTTCCCAGGATTAATGCCCTGGGGTAGACATCCTATGCCTGAAAGCTGCCAGCCAATCAACCAATCCACAAGCCTTCATGCCAGCAGACCCAGCTCCGACATCCTGCCCCTGCCTGTTTAAATCCCCCTACTCCAAACCTGCTACTATTAAATTTCATCTCTCTGTCTCACTTTTTCCCTGTCTCCCTCACTCTCACATCTCAGTCTCACTCTCACTCTCTCCCTCTCATTCACTCTCTCTCTCCGTCTCAATTTCACTCTTGCATGCCTTACTCAGGCTCTTATTCTCTCATTCTCTCCTGTCTCTGATGAAGCTACGGCGCTCCAAAAGCTAGTGTTAGGTGGGTCTGGGTGGGTTGTGCTTCGGTGGGTCGGTGTGGACTTGTTGGGCCGAAGGGCCTGTTTCCACACTGTAAGTAATCTAATCTAGTCTGCTGTGGCAACACTTGAACCCAAGTCCCCAGTACCTGGGTCTCTGGATTAACAGTCCACTAATAATACCACTAGGCCATCGCTTCCCTATAAGAGACTGAGAGGGAGAGAGAATGTAAGCAAGATGCTGAGGGAGACAGAGAGTGAAACTGAGAGAGAGACAGAATGAGACTTACAGAGTGTGTGTCTGAGGGAGAAAGACTCAGAATTCCATCTTCATTGACCAACCTGCCTTGACACTTGCAATGATTTACAGAAGGTTATGTTAAGGTCCTCCTGCTTGTATCCATGTTAGAATTACATTCTTTATCTTGCCTTTTCTGGTTCTTCCTACTAATGTTCACACTTCTCCCCATTCACTTTCTGCAGTGTATTCACATCTACCGTACCTGCCAAATTATTGCCCATGGTTTTATCTCAACACCAACTACTGCTATGTATTTGTCTGACCTCTTACATAGTCTGTTATAATGTAATCTATCTGGAGCTGTGTTAACAGGTGAATAGGGCCAAGTATATAATTGCTCCCTCCTCCTGAAATTGTCTAACCCACTCTAATTGGCAATTATGGAGCCAACTCATGGCAAAATTCGTGAAAGTGGAAGAGTGAGATCAGTTTTTAATGCATGTGTGAGATGTGTTTGAGTGAAGCTCAATCACAATCAGCGTGAAGTTGAGAATGAGAAAGAGATGGACACAGAGAAGGACAGTAGCAGAAATGAAGAAAGACAGGAAAAAAAAGAGAAAGGATTATTTGAAGAGTCTTTCATCAAGATGGAAAGAATTAAATCAGCCACTGGTTTTACAATCTGTCTGATTGTACTTTCCACTGACAGAGACAAGGAGAAACAGAGAAGGATGACACAGATTTTGGACAAGTATTTTGTACTTATCCTCACAGTGGAAGACACAGAAAGTATCCCAGGAATAGTAGAAAATCAAAAGGGAAAATGGAGAGAGAAAATTAAAATAACCACGATCACTAAAGAAAAAGCACCAGGAAAGTAAATGAGACTGAAAGCTGACATTTCCCCACGACCTAATGGCCTCCATCCTTAAAATAAATTGCTGCAGAGACACCAAACCTTCAAAATTCTGGAAAGGACCCAGCAATTACAAAAGTGTAACAAAATGTAACACTTCTATTCAAGAGACAGACATAAAGCAGGAAATTGTAGGCAACCTAGTCTAAGAAATGATTTTGAACAAATGCTAGAATCAATTACTAAGGAGGTGATAGCAGGAGTGGTTCGTGGGCCAGATTAAAGGGAGGCCATTTATCCTTTATTTATTGATTTTCATTCTTTTTATTTTGAGAGTCCAGGAAACATTCTCTTCTAGTTAGCTAGGGTAGGGGAAACTTTAAGAGTCAAAAAGTGTGGTGCTGGAATCTTATGCTCGAAATGTTGTCTCTCCTGCTCCTCCATTGCTGCCTGACCAGCTGTGCTTTTCCAGCACCACACTTTTAGACTCTGATCTCCAGCATCTGCAGTCCTCACTTTCTCCTAGAGGAAACTTTAGGCCATATTTTGCTGGTGCTGTCTCTACCTCAGGAACATCTGATGGGAGCGGTGTCCAAGGAGTCTTCACTTTGTTGTTGATATCCTTTGTTTAAAAGAGTGGAGTGTTGCTTTATGGACTGGAGGCCTGTGACCAGCGGTGTCCCACAAGGATCAGCGTAGGGTCTACTGCTTTATGTCATTTATATACATGATTTGGATGTGAATATAGGAGATATAGTTAGTAAGTTTGCAGATGACACCAAAATTGGAGATGTTAACTCAGAATACAGTGGGACCTTGATCAGATGGGTGAATGGGCCAAGGACTGGCAGATGAGGTTTAATTCAGATAATTGTGAGGTGTTACATTTTGATAAAGCAAATACAGGACTTATACAGTTAATGGGAGGGTCCTGGGAAGTGTGGCTGAACAAAAACACCTTACTGTGCAGGTGTTTCCTTTAAAGTGGAGTAACAAATGGACAGAGCAGTGAAGGGCAGCGTTTGGCACGCTCACATTTATTGGTGAGTGCACTGAGTATAGGAGTTGGGGCATCATTTTGTTACAGGACATTGGTGAGACCATTTTTAGAATACTGCTTACAATTCTGGTCACCTTCCATTGGAAGGATGTTGTTAAACTTGACAGGTACAGAAAAAATTTACTAAGATGTTGCTGAATGGAAGTTTTAAATAGGCTGATGCTTTTTTCCCTGGATCATGAGAGGTTGAGGAGTGACCTTACAGAGGTTTATAAAATAATGAGGGGCATGAATAGGGTGGATAGCCAAACTGTTTTTCCTACCGTGGGAGAGTCCAAAACTAGAGTGCTTGGTTTAGGGTGAGAGGGGAAAGATTTAAAGAGGACCTGAGAAGTAACTTTTTCACACAGAGGGTGGTACGGGTATGGAACAAGCTGCCAGAGGAAGTGGTAGAAGCGGGTTACAATTACAACATTTAAAAGGCATCTGGATAGGTACATGAATAGCAACGGTTTAGAGGGATATGGGCCAAACACTGACAAATCGGAGTAGGTCAGATTGGGATGTCTGGTCGGGGTGGATAAGTTGGACCGAAGGGTCTGTTTCCATGCTGTATGATCCTATGAAGGTTATCAGGGACAGGCCAGGAAAGTGGAACTGAAATCACAATCATACCAACTACAATCTTATAGAATGACAGGTTCGATGGGCCAAATGTGTTCTCCTATTTCTTCTAATTTTATGAGATTGGCAGGAAACCAAAAGGGAAAGATATTGAGAAAAAGAGGTGAAACGTGGAGAGCTTAAAAATGAAATAAATGGAAGAGAGAATAAGATTGTTGTACAACTTGTGAGCAAGGAGCAGGGTTAAGGGAAGGAAGTGTGATAGAGTGAATGGAGAGACATTTCAAGAGAAAGGCAGAGAGGTTAGTAGCAACAATGATGAAGTTGAAGGTTCACAACCACACTGAGGAGGCTCTGGCATGCTGAATCTGTGATACATACTGGGCTTTTGTACTAGGAGAAGGACCTCTTTCGGCAGCAGTCCCACAGCTTTGTTATACTTGTTGGATCTAATGCAAGTATGAGATCCATTCTGGTGTATGTGCAATGCGTTAAGTCCAAGACTCCCTCCAAAAATCATCCTATTTATATAGGATAGGCTTGAGCAATGTTCCTCTCCCTTCCTTTCTCTTAGCGAGTTTCTGAATAAGTTTTGACTCTTGCTGAGTTTCACTAAGAGAGGTCCAGGATCTTCCATTGAATTTTCAAATCACAACTGATTGTGCAGAAAATCCTGGGGATTGCAGGAGTTGAGTTATTAACAGGGTTGCAAGAAATTCTTTGTAAGCACCAGAAATGACCTATGTCAGTGGAAATTCTGTTTGCTTGTCACGTTCAGGGGTAATGACAATCATCTGCTGACTTTTTAGTGACCAGTTTGGAGAAATTGCCAGGGACATTGACATTAACTGCAATATCCCAAGGAATCTGAGGGTTGGCTTGTTGAGTTTAAAAATCACTTACATTTCCATCAGGTATTGCATTTCCTCAGGATGCTACAGAGCATTTTCCAACCAATGAGGAGCTTTTAGAAGTGTAGTCACTGTTGTGGAGTAAGAACAAGGAAGCTAACTTATGCACAGTGAGATCCCACAGACAGCAACAGAACAATAGCCAGATTACCTGCTCCAGTAATGTTGGCCCAGGATAACAGTGAGTACACCTCCTTGGAGCCCTCTTGATACCCTACAAATGGATTTCTTGATGAAGTATAGTTTGCAGGTCCAAGCTTGTAGAGTATAGCACTGTAAATAAATGCTTATGAAAGTGTATATACATTAGCTGAAGAGGTTGGAGGGAAGTGAGAATAAGGTAGTGAATGTGATTGGGGGCTATTTACTCAGCTCAGGTAGCCTATTTCCATGTCATAACTTTGATGCATTCCCATGTGGTTAGACTGGAACAGGCTTTAAGTTGAACATAATATTATTTAAATGGAGAAAGACTGCAGAAAGCTGTGGCACACAGGGATTTGGGTGGCCACGTGCATAGATCACAAAAAGCTAGCATCCAAATTCAACAAGTGATACGGAAGGCAAATGGACTGTTGGCCTTTATTTCAAAGAGGATGGTGTATAAAATAGGGAGATCTTGCTAAAACTGTACAAGGCATTAGGCAGACCACTGGCGTAATACTGTGAGTAATTTTGGGCTCTTGCCTTAGATATTACGGCATTGGAGGCAGTCCAGAGAAGGTTTATGCTGAAAATGTGTTGCCGGAAAAGCGCAGCAGGTCAGGCAGCATCCAAGGAGCAGGAGAATCGACATTTCAGGCATGAGTCCTTCTTCAGGAACGATTCCTGATTCCTGAAGAAGGGCTCATGCCTGAAACGTTGATTCTCCTGCTCCTTGGATGCTGCCTGACCTGCTGCGCTTCAGCTCTGATCTCCAGCATCTGCAGTCCTCACTTTCTCCTAGAGAAGGTTTATGTCAACTTTAAGGTTCATGGGAATCACTGATTACTCTCCCTGTGGATATCGCTGAGTATTTGTTACCTTGGTGACAGGCAATGGCTATCCCAGTTGAACTCATCACCTGAGCACTTTGTAAAGTGAACCCACTACATCTGCCGACTGACTGTCCCTCTTCCACAGTTACATTTTGTCCAGGTGTCATTGGGGAAGGAGTATGTGGTGTCCACCAATGGTCTCAATGCCTTTAGAGAGAGGTGGGCATCGTGGGTGATACATACTTTATTTTCCTATCCAACTCGATTTTGATTTTAGCCCCCTTCCCTCTCTCTCTACTTTCCCCTCACTTGCTGATGGTTCACATTACTGGTGATGGGCTCTGCTTGTAAATTTCTAACTGGCTATACTGATGATTTACTGGTGGTGGTTAGCAGTTAAAAACAAAATAAATGTCAAGGTGCTTTGGTGATGGGGGATAAAAACATTCAGTTGTACGTGATAGCACTTCCAGATATAAAAAAAAGACATAAAATAAAGCAGATACAGTCCCTTCCCACTCTCCTTTTCTCTTCCTCACTTGATGGTGTGCATTGTTCGTTATGGGCTTTGTATGCAAATACCCAATTGGCTACACAGGTGATTTACTGCTGGCAGTTATTAAGGGAAAAAAGCCATGGTGATGGGAAAGAATATTCAGTTGTATGTGATAGCACTTCTGGATGGAAAAAAAAGGCAAATAAAGCGGACCCAGAGGGGTTCCAGTGGTGCAGTGGCAGTATCTCTACCTCTAAGCCAGGATGCCTGATTTCAGGTCCCACCTGCTGAAGATGTGGGATGGCATTTCTGAGCTGGTTGATTTTTTAAAAAAAGGAATAAAGCAGAAGTAGGCCCCTCACAGTCTTCTGACCTCTTCCTCACCTTCGATGGTTCGCAAATCAATTATTCAATTACAACCATAGGTGATTTATTGGTGGTGGGTAATAGATGAAATAAAAATACCACAGTGATTTGTTGATGGCAAAAAAACAGTATGTAATAACACTTCTGGATATAAATAAAAAGAAACAAAACTGTTCAGTTGTGTGTGATAAAACTCTGGAATAAGAAACAAAACACAGACCTAGATGGGGGTGTCCTTCACTTTCTGGAATTTCTATTGTTGCTGACATTGTCTTTTGTTTAAGGTGTTTGGATTTTAAACCGACAATAAAAACTACACTCACCTACCTGTGATTCAATCTCAGTGAACTCTTCCCAGAGCTTAAAGCAAAATAGTACCGATGCTGGGGAGAGAGAAACATCAATATTTCCAGTCCCACAGATTCTTCATTTGAACTCTCCTAAATGATCTCTTTTTATACAATATTCTTTTAATGTCATGTGTACTCCATTGTAGGAGTACAGTCGAAAGCTTTTAGAATGTCTGCCTTCTTATGGTGACATCTTAGATACAAGTACCTAGGTACAATCCTTGGATACAGCAGAGGAATAAAACTTTGTGGAATGTTCCAAATGATCATTTGGTGGATTATTAAAATCTGCCATGCATTCTTAGCAGAGAAAGAAAATACCTGCCTTTGAAAAAAAGCAGGCCCAGAGATATATGTCCTGGGCTGGGACTAGCCTTTGTATGTCACGAGTAGAGGCTCTCTTTTTTTGGTGTTCAACAATAAATGTTCCTTTCCAGTCAGGCTTCCTGAGTTATTACGATTCACTAAGCTTCACTAAGAGGGATGGTCTTATGGGGAGAGGTTGAGTAGATTAGAGCTGTACTCATTGGAGTTTAGAAGAATGAGAGGGGACCTTATAAACATACAAGATTCTTAAGGAGCAGGTTAATGTGAAGAGATTGTTTCCCCTTGTGGTATTGAATCTTACGGAGAGCATAATCTCAGAATAAGGGTTCGTCCAGTGCTGACAGATATGAGGAAGTATTCTTTTCTCACAGAAGGTGGTTGATCTATAAAATTATTTCTATAGAGGTCTGTGGAGGCCAGGTTGTTAAGTATATTTAAGGTTAAAATAGCTAGATTTTTAGACAGTAAGGGAAACAAGGGTTATGGGGTAAAAACAGGAAAGTGGAGTTGAGGATTATCAGGTTAGCCATGACCTCACTGAATGATAGAACAGATTTCATAAAATCCTGCCAGTGTGGAATTAGGCCGTTCGGCCTGTTGAATTCACACTGCCCCTGGAAGAGCATCCCACCCAGACATATACCCTATCCCTATAATCCCACAGTTTCCCATGGCTAATCCTTGGACATGTGAGCAATTTAGCATGGTCAATCCATCTAAACTACACATCTTTGGACAGTGGGAGGAAACCAGAACACCCAGAAGAAACCCACACAGACACAAGGAGAATGTACAAACTCCACACAGACAGTCACCCAAGGCTGGGATTGAACCCGGGCCCCTGGTGCTGTGAGGCAGCAGTGCTAACCACAGAGCCACCACGTGAGACTTGATGGACTGAATGGCCTAATTCTGTTTACAGAAACTTTATCAGGTCTTTACCTCTGAACTGAATCAATTTTACTAAGCAAAGCTGATCAGTGAGATATTACTTTAAAAATATTCTAAATATTGCCCACTGGACAAAATATCACTGGAATATCACTGTCACAGTTCGGAAGTTACAGAAAAATTATGTGCCCATAATTGTTCCCACGGAAACCTCACAGCCAAAATAAATAGTAACCTACTTTGTCATCGTAAAGAAGCACCTCACATTCTGTGGTATATTGATCAGGTGGTTTTATCCTGTATTTGTGCATCTCTATTTCACATGGCCCACTTCCCTTCCCAACTCTCTGCAGCTGTTACTGGATCTAGGCCATGTGAAATAGAGATGCACAGAGATTAGTCTTTGTCTTATTGTTCCAGCAATAGTATTGAAGTTGTGTGCTCCAGAACTTGCTGCTCCACTAGCCAAGCTCTTCCAATATGGTTACAACAACGGCATCTACCCAACAATGTAGAAAATTGCCCAAGTAAGCGCTGCACATAAAAAGCAGGACAAATCCAATCCAGCCAATTACCGCCCCATCAGTCTACTGTTAATCCGCAGTAAAGTGATGGAAAATGTCAACAACAGTGCTATCAAGCAGCACCTGCTCAGCAATAACCTGCTCAGTGATGCCCAGTTTGGGTTCAGCCAGGGTCACTCAGCTCCTGACCTCATTACAGCCTTGATTCAAACATGGACAAAAGAGCTGAATTCCAGAGGTGAGGTGTGAGTGACAGCCCTTGACATCAAAACTGCATTTGACCGAGTGTGGCGTCATGGAACTCTAGCAAAATTGGAATCAATGGGTATCAGGAGCAAACTCTCTAGTGGTTAGAGTCATACCTGACACATAGGAAGATGGTTGCGGTTTCTGGGGTCAATCATCTTAGCTCCAGGACAGCTCTGGAGATGTTCCTCAGGGTACTGTCCTAGGACCAACCATCTTCAGCTACTTCATCAATGACCCTCCCTCCATCATAAGGTCAAAAGTGGGGATGTTCGCCAATGATTGCACAATATTCAGCACAATTCATGATTCCTCAGATACTGAAGCAATCCGTGTCGAAATGCAACAAGATGTAGATAATATCCAGGCTTGTGCTGACTAGTGGCAAGTAACATTCATGCCAGGCTATGACCATCACTAACAAGAGACAATCTAACCACCACCTCTTGACATTCAATGATGTTACCATCACTGAATTCCCAACTATCAACATCCTGGAAGTTATCATTGATCAGAAACTGAACTGGACTCACCATATAAATGCAGTTGCTGAAAGAACAGGTCAGAGGCTAGAAAAATTGCAGTGCGTAACTCATGTCCTGACTCTCCATATATGGGAATACCACCATCTTAAAGTTCCCCTCCAAGCCACTCACCATCTTGACTTGGAAATATGTCCCTTCACTGTCACTGGGTCAAAATCCTGGAATTCCCTCCCCAATGGCATTGTGGGTCTACCCACAACAGGCGGACTACTGCAGTTCAAGAGGGGAGCTCACCACCACCACCTTCTCAAGGACAACTAGGGACGGGTAATAAACACTGGCCAGTCAATGATGTCCCACAAAATGAATATTTTTTTAAAAATTACACTGTAAAAGCAAACTTCACTTCAACTCACCCTGGGTTGTGGAAGGCATGGTAGAAATAGAATCTATTCTGTTACTTTGGGCAGAACGGGCTGGTGCCTGGGTGTAGAGAGGGAATTGAATTAGGATGGTGTTGGGCCAGAAACCCACCAGCTTCGTCCTCCACTTGGATTATATGAGGACTCAAAGGCCCCGGCTCCATATCTCCCCCCCCATCACCAAATGAAGCCTTTCAGTGGTCAATTAATGACTGATTAAAGTTAGGCCTCACCCTGCCTGAATTGCAGTTATTTCTGCTCCAGCTGGGATGGGAAAATTTCAGCCCAATATTGCGTTGGGGGTGGTGGGACTCCACTCAAGATTGAGGGACTGGACCTCGGAGGTGGGGGAGACGGTTAGATATACACTCCTGGTGTGTAAGATATACACCCCTGCCTTGGCTTCTGACCCTTGCAGAGCACTTCATGAACCTACCTACATTACATTGGCCTTTATTAATTGAGGCATAGAGTACATCAGCAAGGAAGTAAGGCTGAACTTGTACAAGACACTTGTCAGACCTGAGTTGAAGTTATGTGCAATTGTGGGTGGCACATCAGAGGAAGGGTGTGAATGAATTGGAAAGAGTGCAAAAGTGCAAATGAGGAACTTCAGTTATGAGATAAGTTGAAGAACTTGGGACTGTTCTCTATGGAGTCAAGATGGCTGAGGAGATTTGTTGAGTTTTCAAAATCATGAGGGAGGACGGAGAGACGATCACAAAATTTAAACTATTTACAAAAGAAGCCAATGTTTGCCCACTCAATTAATCTGTCTATATCCCTTTGCAGATGGTTATTTTCCCTTCTTTTGGCATTCCTCATGCCAAGCTTGCCAACTTCTCATCTTCCTGCAAAGTCAATTAGATCAATGGCTTTGACATTCACCCCAGTCTCCAATTGGTTAGCATCCTGACACTGGTCAAGAAAGCCAGCTATTTGTTCCTTCCTTAGAAATTTCTGCTGACTGGCACATCGGAATGTCTCTGAGAGACTCATACTAAGACCTAGTGGCAAAGAAAGTAACATGGTGAGTGGTAACAGTGCAAAGTACTGTAGAACTGAAAATATTACTTTGAACAATAGCACTTTTCTTGATTCATAAAACAAACTGCAAATAAACCTTATTATTTCACACAGAACATCATTCTAGTACAAACCAACCCTGTTCTATACAGAGTATAGCTTGATTCTTTTATAAGCAGTTGAAGAATGTAATAACGCTGGGAGCTATGTCAATCCATAATGAACCCTTTATCATGAAACCTCTCATTAAACGACTCTTCTGCATTCACAAAGGCATCCGTATGATTTCTTGGGTATTATGGTGCACATTTAAGGAATGTAATCGGTGAGTTTAATATTGCTTCATTTTTTAATCAGACTCAACTCTCCACTTTTTAAAAGCCATTATCATGATGTTTTTGAAACTTGAATTCAATTCTTTGGAAGTTGCATGAAGTTTGCTTTCCATGGTAACAAAGCAGAGTGTCTCAGAAAAAGATGCCACAACCCTTTTGGTTTTAGATGCCAATTAACAAGGTTTGGCTCACAGAATCATACAGTAAAGAGGCCAGCCATTTGGCCTATAATTTCTATGCTGACTTTGAAAGAAGACCCACTCCCTTGCTCTCACCCCACAGCCCTGCTCCATCTGTTCCTTTTCCAATTCCAGTTTAAGAACGTAACATCAGAACATAAGAACTGGGACTAGGAGTAGGCCATTTGGTCCTTCCAGCCTGCTCTTTTCATGGCCTCAGCTCCACTTACCCGCCCTCTCACCATAATTCTTAATCCCTTTACTGTTCAAAAAATGATCTATCTTAGCTTTAAAAATATTTACTGAGGAAGCCTCCACCACTTCACTGGGCAGGGAATTCCACAGATTCACAACCCTCTGGGTGAAGAAGTCCCAAATTTGCTCCCCCACATTTTGAAGCTGTACCCTCTTCTCCGAGTTTCATCCGCCTGTGGATATATCCTCTCTATTTCTTCTTATCTATTCCCTTCATAATTTTATATGTTTCTATAAGATCCCCGCCCTCATTCTTCAAAATTCCAATGAATATAATCCCAGTCTATTCAGTATCCCCTCATAAACCAACCTCCTTAACTCCGGAATAAACATACTCTGCATCCTTTGTGCTGGTACATCCTTTCTCAACTAAGGAGATCAAAACTTCACACAGTACTCCAGGTATGGCCTCACCAATTCCCTATACAGCTGCAACATAACCTGTCTGCTTTTAAACTCAATCCCTATAGAAATGAAGGACAAAATTCCATTTGCCTTCTTAATTGACTGCAACCTTGAGAAAATTTGACATAGAAACCGGAGTGAGGTCCAGCATGCCAGTGTAGCAGAGAGGCGCCATGAGGATCGTGAGTGGTTGGCCAATGCTGAATGGCAATGTCTGTCAATGAGGGGTGTATGCAGCTGGTGATCATGGATTGAGCCCTGAGATGTAGTTTGGTCGTATAAGACATGTGGGGCATTCAGAGCGAACAGTGAGCTGAATCTGCCAGGATCCCACTCCGGTTTCTATGTCAGGTTTTCTCAAGGGCAGAGTCACAAGAAGATGGTTGTGTTTGTTACAGGTCAGTCATCTCAGCTCAGGGACATCTCTGCAGGAGTTGCTCAAGATGGGCCTGATCATCTTCAGCTGCTTCATCAATGACCTTCCCTCCATCATAAAGTGGGAATGTTCGTAAGTGATTGCACAATGATCAGCGCCATTCATGATTCCTCAGATACTGAAGCAGTCTGTGTCCAAATGCAACAAGATCTGGTCAATATCTAGGCTTGGGCTGACCAGTGGCAAGTAACATTCGCATCAGCCAAACGCCAGGCTATGACCATCACGAACAAGAGACAGTCTAACCTCAGACCCTTGACATTCAATGGTGTTACCATTACTGATTCCCCAACTATCAACATCCTGGAGTTATCAATGATTATAAACTCACTGGACTCACCAAATAAATACAGTGGCTAAAACAGCCGGTCAGAGGCTAGGAATACTGCAGCAAGTAACTCATTTCCTGACTCCCTAAAGCATGTCCACCATTTTCAAGGCACAAAATCAGGAGGGCAAAAAGGGGACATGAGATAGCTTTGGCAAATAGGGTAAGGAGAATTCAAAGGTTTTTTATAAATACATTAAAGACAAAAGGATAACTAGGGAGAGTATAGGGCCCCTTAAAGATCAGCAAGGCAGTCTAAGTGTGGGGCCGCAGGAAATGGGGGAGATGCTAAATAAGTATTTTGTGTTAGTATTTACTGTGGAGAAGGACATAGAAGATATACAATGTGAGAAATAGATGGTGACATCTTGAAAAATCTCCATATTACAGAGGAGGAGGTGGATGTCTTGAAATGTACAAAAATGGATAAATCAACAGGGCCTGATCAGGCACACCTTAGAACTCTGTGGGAAGCTAGGGAAGTGATTGCCGGACCCCTTATATTTATATCATCGATAGTCAGAGGTGAGGTGCCGGAAAACTGGAGGTTGGCTAACGTGGTACCACAATTTAAGAAAGGTGGTAAGGAAAAGCCAGGGAACTACATGACCAGTGAGCCTGACATTGGTGGTGGGCAAGTTGTTGGAGGGAATCCTGAGGGAGCGGATTTACATGTATTTGGAAAGGCAAGGACTGAGGGATAGTCAGCATGGCTTTGTGTGTGGGAAATCATGTCTCACAAACTTCATTGAGTTTTTTGAAGAAGTAACAAAGATGACTTATAAGGGCAGAGCAGTCGATGTGATCTATATGGACTTCAGTAAGGTATTCAACAAGGTTCCCCATGGGAGACTGGTTAGCAAGGTTACATCACATGAGATCTAAGAAAGCTAAATAATTGGATTCAAGATTGGTTTGACAGTAGGAGACAAAGTGGTGGCAGAGGGCTATTGTTCAGACTGGAGGCCTGTGACCAGTGGGGTGCCACAAGGATTGGTGCTAGGTCCACTGCTTTTTGTCATTTATAGAAATGATTTGAATGTGAAACATAGGATGTATAGTTAGTAAGTTTGCAAATGACACCAAAATTTGAGGTGCAGTGGACAGCAAAGAAAGTTACCTCAGGGTACAATGGGATCTTGATCAGATGGGCCAATGGGCTGAGGAGTGGCAGATGGAGTTTAATTTAGATAATAAGCAAATCAGAGCAGGACTTATAGACTTAATAGTAAGGAACTAGGAAGTGTTACTGAACAAAGAGACATAACAGTGCAGGTTCATAGTTCCTTGAAAGTAGGGTCGCAAGTAGATAGGATTTCTTTTATTGGTCAGAGCATTCAGTATAGGAGTTGGGAGGTCATGTTGCAGCTGTACAAGACATTGGTTAGGCCACTTTTGGATTATTGCGTGCAATTCTGGTCTCCTCCCTATCAAGAGGATGTTGTGAAACTTGAAAGGGTTCAGAAGAGATTTACAAGGATATTGCCAGGGTTGGAGGATTTGAGCTAGAGGGAGAGGCTGAGTAGGCTGGGGCTGTTTTCCCTGGAGCGTCAGAGGCTGAGGGGTGACCTTATAGAGGTTTATAAAATCATGAGGGGCATGGATAGGATAAATCAATAACGTCTTTTTCCTGGGGTGGGGAGTCCAGAACTAGAGGGCATAGGTTTAGGGTGAGGGGGGAAAGATATAAAAGGGACCTAAAGGACAATCTTTTTATGCAGAGGGTGGTGCGTGTATGGAATGAACTGCCAGAGGAAGTTCTGGAGGCTGGTACAATTGCAGCACTTAAAACGCATCTGGATGGGTATATGAATAAGAAATGTTTAGAGGGATAAGTGCCAAGTGCTGGCAAATGGGACTAGATTAGTTTAGGATATCCGGTCGGCATGGGCGAGTTGGACTGAAGGGTCTGCTTCCATGCTTTATCTACATCTTTGTGACTCTATGACTCTAAGTCAGGAGTGTGATAGAATATTCTCCACTTGTCTGGACAAATGCAGCTCCAACAACACACAAGGACCTTGACACCACCCAGGACAAAGCAGCCCACTTGATTGGCACCACATTTACAAGCTTCCACTCCCTCCAACGCCAATGCTCAGTTCCAGCACTGTGTACTATCTACAAGTTGTCCAGAAGGACAAGGGCATTAGTTATGCTGGCCAGCTAGTGATGCTCACACCCCATGAGTGAGTAAAAAAAAGGTTTGTTTTTTGCTTGTTTTATGAGTTAGAGACAAAAAAAACTGCAGATAGTGGCTCAGTGAGGTAGCGGCAATGCTGTCTCACAGCGCCAGGCACCTGGGTCTGATTCCAGCCTTAGGCGACTGTCTGTTTGCACATTCACTTTGTGTCTATGTGGGTTTCTTCTGAGTGTTCCAGTTTCCTCCCACAGTCTAAAGTGTGCAGACAGGTGAATTGGCCATCATAAATGGCCCATTGTGTTCAGGGATTTGTAGGTTAGATGCATTAGTGTGGGGAAATGAGTCTGGGTGGGTTACTCCTTGGAGGGTCAGCGGGAACTAGTTGGCCAAATGGTCTGTTTCCACGTTGTAGGGATTCTATGATTCTACGTTAGAATCCAAGATAGACAAACAGCAGGCTGGAAAAACACAGCAAGCCTTCTTCAGGTTACACCTGAAATGTTGACTTCTCCATCTCCTGATGTTACCTGGCTTGCTGTGTTCTTCCAGCCTCCCGTCTGTTTGATGAGTTTGGGCAAGATAGGAGGCTGAATGTTAATGAGATGAGTTGTGCTGTCAACAAGGCATTTAACAAACAATAATCCCCCTTTATCAGCAACTTGCTGCTAAATAGCAAAAAACTCACCTCGCTGCTTGTGAAAAGCATAAAAGTTGAGCTGAGATGTTTCCTGATGTTGAGATAAACCTCACGGAACCCCTTGTCCAGTTCTGCCACAAATCTTCCATTGCCCATGTAACACAGACTTCTTTAGATTCTACCCTGTGTTTCTTTCTTCAGAACTGTTGCCTGACCTGCTGTGTATTTTCAGCATTGTCTGTTAACAGCCCATTATTGGAGACTGACATAAACCAGGCACCCCATCCTTACAGACCGGTGTGAAGTGAGCAGTATAAATGAGGTAGGATTATTTCATTATTGCTTACTCACTGTAACACAATGAGAGCATTGATGTGTTTCTTTCAGACATTTGTTTCCATTGCTTTTGTATTTATGTGTATTTCATCTTCATAAAATGTACATCAGAAACAGCAATGAATCCTATTGGTAATAAAATTACTCCTATTTTTCTCGTGCCTGGGTCATTGTCATGCTGTCAGTGAGGTTGAAGATAAGAGAAGGCAACACATTCCACAGTCAGTAGGGAGCTGGGAATGGGCTCAGGGTGTTGTGGGAACATGACTGGGAGGATAGCAAATGTCAGACTGGAAATTTAGAGGGCTTGGGCCTCTGTCAAACATTCCTCTTGTAGTGATTGTAATGAGTGAATTCCCTGACTAGGGTTACTAATCTGGTCCAATCAGGGAGTCCTAGTTGACAGATAAGAACAGGAGGGTAAATAAGCACTACCGCAGTTAGGTGGTAGTGTGGGGGGGAAACAAAACAGGAGTGTGAGAGACTCTGTTCACTCTGAGAGCTGGCTAAAAAAAAAGAAAAAAAAAGAACAGTAGGGTCACTGTGTCTCACACCTGCACACACACGACGTGGAAAAAAAAGAACAGGAGGGTCAACCATCCCGTCACTCTGACAGCTGACTCTGAGGGAGCTGGATCAGTGCCATAGGATCATACAGCATGCAAACAGACCCTTTGGTCCAACCAGTCTATTCCAACCATAACCCTAATCTAAACTAGTCCTATCTGTCTGTGCTTGGCCCATATCCCTCCAAACATTTCTTATTCATGTACTTATCCAAATCTCTTTTAAATGTTGTAATTGTACCCCACTCCACCACTTCCTCTGGACATTCATTCTACACATGAACCTTTCTTTGTAACAAAGTTCCCCTCATATCTTTTTAAATTTTTCTCCTCTCACCTTAAAAATATGCCCCCAGTCTTGAAATCCCCCACCCTAGGGAAAAGACACCTGCCATTCACCTTATCTATATCCGTCATGATTTTATAAACCTCTATAAGGTCACCCCTCAATCTCCTACGTTCTAGAGAAAACCGTCTCAGCCTGTCAAGCCTCTCCTCATAACTCAAACTCTCTATTCCTGGCAACATCCTGGTAAATCTTTTCTGAACCTTCTGCAGCTTAATAATATCCTTCCTAACAGAGGGTAACCATAGCTCGACAGAACCCTCCAGAAGAAGCCTCCCCAATGCACTGTACAACCTCAACATGAATTCCCAACTTCTATACTCAAAGGTCTCAGCATTGCAGGCAAGCATGCTAAATGTCTTCTTAACCACCCCATCTACATGTGACGTAAACTTCAAAGAATTATGTCAAGAACTTTAAGTGTGTAAACAAGGGGTAACTTGATGGGATGGGAGAAAGTGAGGTCTGCAGATGCTCATTCCTGAAGAAGGGCCTGTGCCCGAAACGTCGAATCTCCTGTTCCCTGGATGCTGCCTGACCTGCTGTGCTGTTCCAGCAATAAAGTTGTAACTTGATGGGATACCAGCCTCTGTGGAGTTATATCAGTGGCAGAGAGTAAAGCACGTTCCTGAAGAAATTCGCTTGCAACAGTTATCTTTGAGTAAATACCCAACCCCTCACATAGAGGATTCATACGCAAAGTTGGCAGGAGGCTGTCTTTCATGAAACTGGATGTGAGCCATGTGTACTTGCAATTGCAGTTAGATGAGCGGCACGGTGGCACAGTGGTTAGCACTGCTGCCTCACAGCGCCAGAGATCTGGGTTCAATTCCCGCCTCAGGCGACTGACTGTGTGGAGTTTGCACATTCTCCCCATGTCTGTGTGGGTTTCCTCCGGGTGCTCCGGTTTCCTCCCACAGTCCAAAGATGTGCAGGTCAGGTGAATTGGCCATGCTAAATTGCCCGTAGTGTTAGGTAAGGGGTAAATGTAGGGGTATGGGTGGGTTGCGCTTCGGCGGGGCGGTGTGGACTTGTTGGGCCGAAGGGCCTGTTTCCACACTGTAAGTAATCTAATCTAATCTAATGAGGATTTCCAGAAGTGTGCTACAATTAATACCTGTAAGGATTTGTACCAATATACAAGACAGCCATTGACTCGCTTCTGTTCTCAGCCTTGCAATTTTCCAGCCATTTAACTAGGTGACATGTTAATAACAAGAAAGTCTAATAAGGATAATTTGGATATAATCCTTAGACTTTTCTCCTAGGTGGATGTATGCCGTAGAAGGGAAAAATATGTGTTCCAGGCACCCCAAGTGACCATTTGGGCTACAGAGTCAACAAGACACAGGTTGGAAGATAAAATAAGGGCGATCAAAGGTGTCCCGACTCCCACATCTGTAGTGGAGCTTTGGTCTTTCCTTGCGCTGGTGAATTATTACGGAAAATTCATACACAATCTAGCTTCCATCCTGGCACCGTTGCATCAACTCTTAAAAAAGAGTCAGCTTCGGAAATGGTCATGCAGCCAAGCCATAGCTTTCAGGGAAGTGAAGAAACAGCTATCATCCTATAAGGTGTTGACACACTATGACCCCAAATGAGATCTGGTATTGACATGTGATGCCTTTCCATACCACATCAGGGTAGTATTAGCTCATAGGTAGCTCAGTGGAGAGGAATGCACGGGGGGGCTGTGGGATTCAGGGAGCTAGTGAGGAAAGAGATCAATCTGAGACTGGTACAGTTGAGAACAGAAGCGAGTCAAGCAGTCAGGGCAGGCAGGGACAAGGTAGGACTAATAAATTAAACTGCATTTATTTCAATGCAAGGGGCCTAACAGGGAAGGCAGATGTCCTCAGGGCATGATTAGGAACATAGGACTGGGATGTCATAGCAATTACAGAAACATGGCTCAGGGATGGACAGGAATGGCAGCTGAATGTTCCAGGATACAAGTGCTACAGGAAGGATAGAAAGGGAGGCAAGAGAAGAGGGGAGTAGCATTTTTGATAAGGGATAGCATTACATCTATGCTGAGTCAGGATATTCCAGGGATGGACAGGAATGGCAGCTGAATGTTCCAGGATACAAGTGCTACAGGAAGGATAGAAAGGGAGGCAAGAGAAGAGGGGAGTAGCATTTTTGATAAGGGATAGCATTACATCTATGCTGAGTCAGGATATT
>NC_057732.1:2958202-2961295 GCF_004010195.1 Chiloscyllium plagiosum | reverse complement strand
AGGGAGAGGCTGAACAGGTTGGGGCTGTTTTCCCTGGAGTGTTGGAGGCTGAGGGGTGACCTTATAGAGGTTTACAAAATTATGAGGGGCATGGATAGGGTAAATAGGCAAAGTCTTTTCCCTGGGGTCGGGGAGTCCAGAACTAAAGGGCATAGGTTTAGGCTGAGAGGAGAAAGATATAAAAGAGACCGAAGGGGCAACTTTTTCACACAGAAAGTGGTACGTGTATGGAATGAGCTGCCAGAGGAAGTGGTGGAGGCTGGTACAATTGCAACATTTAAGCAGCATTTGGTTGGGTATATGAATAGGAAGGGTTTGGAGGGATATGGGCCGGGTGCTGCAGGTGGGACTAGATTGGGTTGGGATATCTGGTCGGCATGGACGGGTTGGACCAAAGGGTCTGTTTCCATGCTGTACAGCTCTATGACTCTATGACTCTATTAAAGAGGACAAGGCAATGCTGCCCAGACCATCAGGCCAAATTCAGCGGTGGTCTCTAATACTAAATGCGTATAAGTACAAGATGGAACACTGTCCAGGAGACCAAGTTGTGAATGCGGATGCATTAAGCCACCTCCCACTGACAGATACACGACTGGTGGTACCACCACTGGAAGAGCCTGTAATAGTTTTAAATTTTCTGGACACACTTCCACTCACAGCTGACAATATCAGACTTTGGATGCAGAAAGATTCAGTCCTTGGCAAAACCAAATTAGCTAGTGATGATGTGGGAAACCAAAGGGCTGTCACAACACAGATTGTAACCTTTTTGGTTCTGGAGAGATCCAGATCACAGTACAGGATGGCATATTAATATGGGAAGCAAGAGTCATAGACCTGAGAACAGGTTGCTCTCAGATACTTGCTGAACTCTATCAGGGTCACCCATGGGTTTCCAAAATGAAGATGTTGGCAAGAATGTCTGGTGGCAGGTATGGATGCAGACATACTAAAGTTTATGAGGCAGTGTCCATAGGACCAATAAGTACAGAAATTACTGGCCAGCAGCTACCCCACATTTTCCTGATGAAAGGCTTTTGCTCGAAATGTTGATTTTTCCTGCTCCTCAGATGCTGCATGACCTGCTGTGCTTTTCCAGCACCACTCTAATCTTGACTCTAATCTCCAGAAACTGCAGTACTCATTTCTGCCTACCCCACATTCATGGCAAGAGCCAGGTAAACCCTGGACTCAGTCACACATCACCGTTGCAGGTCATTTTATGGGCTCAATGTTCTTAGACACTACAGGTGCCCACTCAAAGTGGCTGGGCATGTATAGAGTTCATTCAAGGATGACGATAGAAGAACTGCTTGCATCTTTTGCAATACACGGATTCCTGGAAGTGTTAGAATATAGAACATAGAAATGTACAGCACAGAACAGACCCTTCAGCCCATGATGTTGTGCCGAGAATTATTCCTAATCTAAAATAAAATAACCTAACCTATGGACCCTTCCATTCACTGCTATCCATGTGCATGTCCAGCAGTCCCTTAAATGTCCCTAATGACTCTGCTTCCACCACCACCGCTGGCAACACATTCCATGCATTCACAACTCTCTGCGTACCTCTGATGTCTCCTCTATACCTTCCTCCTAATATCTTAAAATGATGACCCCTCGTGCCAGTCAATCCTGCCCTGGGGAAAAGTCTCTGGCTATTGACTTTATCCATGCCTCTCATTACCTTGTATATCTCGATCAGGTCACCTCTCTTCCTCCTTCTTTCCAGTGAGAAAACTCTGAGCTTAGTGAACCACTCTTCATAAGACAAGCCCTCCAGTCCAGGCAGCACCTTGGTAAACCTTCTTTGCACCCTCTCAAAGTCTCAGCATCTTTCCTATAATAGGGCGACCACAGCGGGATCTAATATTCCAAGAGTGGTCTCACCAGGGTCTTGTAGAGCTGCAGCAAAACCTCACGGCTCTTAAACTCGCTCTCCCTGTTAATGAAAGCCAAAACACCATATGCTTTCTTAACAACCCTATCCACTTGGGTGGCAACTTTGAGGGATCTATGCACTTAGAGTCATAGAGTCAAAGAGATGTACAGCATGGAAACAGACCCTTCGGTCCAACCTGTCCATGCCGATCAGATATCCCAACCCAATCTAGTCCCACCTGCCAGCACACTGCCCATATCCCTCCAAACCCTTCCTATTCATATACCCATCCAAATGCCGCTTAAATGTTGCAATTGTACCAGCCTCCACCACTTCCTCTGGCAGCTCATTCCGTATACGTACCACCGTCTGTGTGAAAAGGTTGCCCCTTAGGTGTCATTTATATCGTACCCCTCTCACCCTGAACCCATGCCCTCTAGTTCTGGACTCCCCCACCCCAGGGAAAAGGCTTTGCCTATTTACCATATTCATGCCCCTCATGATTTTGTAAACCTCTATAAGGTCACCCCTCAGCCTCCGACGCTCTAGGGAAAACAGCCCCAGCCTGTTCAGTCTCTCCCTATAGCTCAAATCCTCTAACCATGGCAACATCCTTGTAAATCTTTTCTGAACCCATTCAAGCTTCACAACATCTTTCCGATAGGAAGGAGACCAGAATTGCATGCAATATTCCAAAAGTGGCCTAACCAATATCCTGTACAGCCGCAACATGACCTCCCAACTCCTGTACTCAATACTCTGACCAATAAACAAAAGCATACCAAACTCCTTCTTCACTATCCTATCTACCTGCGACTTCACTTTCAAGGAGCTATGAACCTGCACTCCAAGATCTCTTTGCTCAGCAACACTATCATTAAGTGTATAAGTCCTGCTAAGTTTTGCTTTCCCAATATGCAGCACCTCGCATTTATCTGAATTAAACTCCATTTGCCACTTCTCAGCCCATTGACCCATCTGGTCAAGATACTGTTGTAATCTGAGGTAACTCTCTTTGCTGTTCACTACACCTCCAATTTTGGTGTCATCTGCAAACTTACTAACTGTACCTTTTATACTCGCATCCAAATCATTTATGTAAATGACAAAAAGTAGAGGACAAAAAGGACCCAGCACTGATCCTTGTGGCACTCCACTGGTCACAGGCCTCCAGTCTGAAAAGCAACTCTCCATCACCACCCTCT
>NC_057732.1:2948321-2956923 GCF_004010195.1 Chiloscyllium plagiosum | reverse complement strand
TGTTCCCTGGATGCTGCCTGACCTGCTGTGCTGTTCCAGCAATAAAGTTTCAACTTTGATCTCCAGCATCTGCAGATCTCACTTTCTCCTCGAAGATTTCAACCTACTGCGAATCCTCTTACAAGGATGCCTTCCTTGAAGAAGCTCTCTGCCTCTCTCTACAAAGATCTAACACTCTCTGCTCATTCCTGAAGAAGGGCCTGTGCCCGAAACGTCGAATCTCCTGTTCCCTGGATGCTGCCTGACCTGCTGTGCTGTTCCAGCAATAAAGTTTCAACTTTGATCTCCAGCATCTGCAGATCTCACTTTCTCCTCGAAGATTTCAACCTACTGCGAATCCTCTTACAAGGATGCCTTCCTTGAAGAAGCTCTCTGCCTCTCTCTACAAAGATCTCAGTGAGTCCCTCTCTCACTGCACACCCCAGGTCATCTCCTCTGCCAACTCCCCTCCTCCAAGTCCCTCCTCCCTACCTTTTATCTTCTCCTGCTGAACACTCTCTGCTCATTCCTGAAGAAGGGCCTGTGCCCGAAACGTCGAATCTCCTGTTCCCTGGATGCTGCCTGACCTGCTGTGCTGTTCCAGCAATAAAGTTTCAACCCCAATCTGTACTTCCCAACTCTTGTCTGATAGCATCAAATTTCTTTTTTCCCAATTAAATAAATCCCTTGGTAACTGCACCTTTCCCTCTCCAAGGCTATGGTAAAGTTGATCACAGATAAGAGGCCATCATTTACCAAAAGGGAATTTGGGTATTTCCTAAAGTCGACTGATATTCAACACACAAGGACAGCTCCGTAACATCCATCAATGCATGATCAGGCAGAAAAAGCAGTCAAAACCTTGAAGGCAGGCTTAAAGAAACAGCCTACAATTTCACTAGATACCAAACTGTCCCAGTTCTTATTTGATTATATGCCCATCCCTCATGCAACTACACAGATTGCTCCAGCAGAGCATGGGAGAAGACCCCGTACCAGGTTAAATTTAATCTTCCTGGACCTCGGGGAGGGGAGGGTGAAACGGCATCAACAATGTCAATGCAGACATAACACTCTGTTAAGTAAGAGAGACAGTTTACTTTAGGAGATGCAATTTGTGGTAGGAACCATTGGAATGGCGGTGCATGGGTAAGAGGAATGGTTGATGTGAAATCAGGTCCAGTGACATACGAAATGTGGGTCGATGTGACGGTCTTGAACAAACATGTGAACCATATGAAAACTGCAACTCGTAAATGGAACAGGAGCAGAATGTGCCTAGCTCCTTGACAGCCTTTTCAATTGTTTTGAAACCCATGGATTCTCCTTCTCCATCAAGCATTCAAGAGAACTTGGAATCTGAGATGGACATGGCGGATGTTGCTGCCTGAATGCCTTTGCCGCCTGAAGAAGAAAATTAATTTCTTCCATGACACTCTGAGTGCAAGAGGTGAGCTACTGTGCATTACACGCCACCTGTATTCGAGGCATAGTTGAAGGAACGTGACCCAGTGCTAAAAGGCCCTAGAGGAGCTACAAAAAAAAAGAACTGGCCTATGTCCTTGGACTCAGAGGTGCAGGGATGTTGTGATTGTAATGAAGTCCACCAGGTGGATCTCATAGAATATGAGTTCCCTGACTGAGGTTGTTAACCTCGTCCAATCAGAGAGCCCTGCCTGACAAATAAGAATAGGGGTGTCAGGCTGGTAGGCCATCCTCAGCACTGTCACCCCAGGCAGGTACTGGGGCGGGCTGTCCTAGAGGTGGTCGAAAGGTGTGTCAGGGCGGACCGAGAACTGGAAGGGGCACAGCTGTCAATGTTTTTTGTAAACTGTTTCGTAATTTGTTTAATAAATAAAAAAAAAATAAACAGGAAAAAAAAAATAAAAAAAAAAAGAATAGGGGTGTCAGGCTGGTAGGCCATCCTCAGCACTGTCACCCCAGGCAGGTACCGGGGCAGGCTGTCCTAGAGGTGGTCGAAAGGTGTGTCAGGGCGGACCGAGAACTGGAAGGGGCATGGGTGGACCGAGAGCCAGAAGGTGCGTAGGGGCGGGCTGCCTTAGAGTGGCCGGAAGGTGGGAGGGATGGGGGCTTGCTGGGTCTGCATTGTATGCACTGTTTTTTTTTTATGTAACGATTGGCTTTTTATGTACAAATGTCATTGTCGCTGGCTTGTCATATGTGAAACTGGGATTTGAGGTTTGTCCTCGTCTCTCTGTAAACTGGTTGAAAGGTAGGGTTTGGGGCCTGGCTTTGCTCCTCTCCCTTGTAAAATTGCTGTTGTATACAGCTGTAAATGTTAACTGTTTTTTGTAAACTGTTTTGTAATTTGTTTAATAAAATAAAAAAAAGAATAGGAGTGTCAGGTTGGTAGGCCATCCTCAATGCTGTCACCCCAGGCAGGTACCTGGGTGGGCTGTCCTAGAGGTGGTTGGAAGGTGCTGAGGGCAGTTAGTGAAGCCGGAAGGTGGGTAGGCCGTCCTGACCACTATCACCCCGGGCAAGGATCTGGGCGGGCTGTCCGAGAGGTGGTCGAAAGGTGTGACAGGGTGGACCGAGAACTGGAAGGGACGTGGGGCGGATCAAGAGCCTGAAGGTGCGTAGGGGCGGGCTGCCTTAGAGTGGCCAGAAGGTGGGAGGGGCGGGGGGGGGCTTGCTGGGTTTTCTGGGGGTCTGTATTGTACACACCATTTTTTTATGTAACTGGACTGTCTTGTATGTACAAATGTCATTGTTACTGTTTGTTATGATTGAAACTGGGATTTGAGGTTTGTCCCCATTTCCCTGAAAACCGATTGAATGTCAGGGTTTGGCGCTTGGCCTTGCCATTCCTTTCCCTTGTAAAATTGCTGTTTTTCTGTATACAGCTGTAAATGTTAATTGTTTTGTAAACTGTGAATTGTTTAATAAAATATAAAGAATAGGAGTGTCGCTCGGACCTAACGTAGTGCACCAGTTGGAGGATGCTCAGGTGTGCAGTGGAATCCCGTCCGCGCTCACCCCAGCTCGGACGGAGTTTCACATTGGCCCCAAGGCCCCATACTTCTCCTGGGAGCCTGTGCCCCACAACCTGAGCCGCCTCCGGAATTTTAGTTTTGTCCCTTTTAAATATGTAAAAAGACGGGCCCTGTATTGACTGCTGCTGCACACCGTCCACCTCTTCTCCCTCATCCACTGTCCGGATACGCCTTGGCATGCCCATTTGCCACCGGGCGGTGGAGATCCCCAGTGGAGGCCTCTCTACGAGGGAGTCCTCCCCCTTTCTCCCGGGGATCTGGGATGGAAGGTGCTGCACGCAGCAGTCCCTGGCGACCACAGATTGCAGTGGTTCAAGGACTCGCAGCCCATTTGCTTGTTCTGTGCTGTGGAGTCCGTGGACCATGTATAAATTGGGTGTGGGCGTTTGCACTCCCTTTTTGATTTTCTCAAAAGCCTCCTTCTCTGTTTTTGGTTGCATTTCAGTCCCACGCTCCTGATCTTCGGACACCTGGTATGGAGGGGGCAGAGCTGAAAATGTGTTGCTGGAAAAGCGCAGCAGGTCAGGCAGCATCCAAGGAGCAGGAGAATCGACATTTCGGGCATGAGCCCTGCTTCAGGAATGAGGAAAGTGTGCCAAGCAGGCTAAGATAAAAGGTAGGAAGGAGGGACTTGGGGGAGGGAAGGAATTGGGAGTATGGGATGGCGTTTTTACAGGGGCAGGGTGGGAGGAGGTGTAGTCTAGGTAGCTGTGAGAGTCGGTCGGTTTATAGTAAAGAAGGAATTGGGAATATGGGATGGCGTTTTTACAGGGGGCAGGGTGGGAGGAGGTGTAGTCTAGGTAGCTGTGAGAGTCGGTCGGTTTATAGTAAAGAAGGAATTGGGAATATGGGATGGCGTTTTTACAGGGGCAGGGTGGGAGGAGGAGGAGAGGGCGGGGCAGGTCTGAAGACCTCCTCGTGGGTCTGCTCCTGGGCCTGGCCAAACTGGCTATAAACAGGTCCAGGCAGCAGGACTGTGGAGGGGGGTCGTTAGGGCCGACTGCCTGCCCCTCTTCCGTGGTTATGTTAGAGCCTAGGTGTCTCTAGAGAAGGAGCACGCGGTTACCACCAATACCCTTGAGCTGTTCAGGGAGAAGTTGGTGCCACAGGGAGTGGAGTGCATTATTTCCCTTTCCAATTCTATTTTGATTTAACCTCTGCCCTCCCCTTCACTGTTTGATCACAGCATTGGCCTTTGATGTGAAGGGCACTGCTTGTCACTGGCCACTTGAGTGTTTCTATTTTTCCTGGTGGTGGAAACTGAATAACGATTCGTGCATCTTATGTCTTTCATTGTGTCTTACACCTGCACACACACAACATGGGTGCTGGGGAATAAATAAGCACTACTGCAGTTAAGCAGTATGGGGAAACAGAAAAAATAGGAGTCCCAGAGGTTCTGTTAAAAAAAAATTTAAAAAACAAAAATAAACAGAAGTGTCAGAGTCTCTTCAGGTCAGAGACTGACTCCTAGCTGGCTGGCCACAGTCAGTGGACTGTGCGAAAAAACATAGGAGTGTCCGACATCCTGCTCACTCTGAGAGCTGGCTCTGAGAGAGCTGTTCAGTGCCATGTACTTGCCACATGTAAATAAAGGGTGATGGGATTGTTGATTCTGTGAAGTTATTTCACCTCTGGTCTGTCCCTGTGAGCTGTTAGCAGCCATTTTAGTGTACATGCATGTGTATTTATGTGCATAAGCAGATGTGTGCATGTATGCATGTCTGGATGTTTGTGTGGGGTGTTTGTGTATATATGAGGTGTGGCTGTACAAATGTATAGGTTCAGATGTCCACAAGTGCATTTGTCTGTGCTTGTGTGTGTGACATCATGCAAGTTATGTTAATGCTGCCTTGTGGTATGTTATGTTGCATTTTTCTGTTGGGGAATGTTGGATTGCAATATATTGCATTGTATGTTATGAGCATCTAAATATAACTAAATTCAATCAAACAAAAGAACATTGCAAAATGCAATATAATGCAACAAAGAAAAATGAAAAATCTAACACAACACAAAATATAATTTTACAGCATAATATTTTGCAAAACAATATGACACAAGGAATCACAAATTTTATAAGGCAATAGTCTGGACATTGTAGGTTTTTGAGGATATTGATCGTGACCTCTCAGTGTTGACCCTCATTATCCTTCTGTCAGTGACAGGAACTTGAAGATGAAGCACAAGTGTTGACATTCTAAACTTAGGTTCTGTCGCTGGCATCTGCAGTCATTGTTTTTACCTCATTATCCTTCTGTCAGTGACAGGAACTTGAAGATGAAGCACAAGTGTTGACATTCTAAACTTAGGTTCTGTCGCTGAATGCCCTGCAACATTTTGCACTGTGGTCCTTTCTTACCAACACTTACTGAAATCAGTGAGCATGTTCACCTTCGCACTGTGGTTTTGCCATGAGAAACCCCATAAACAGGTACACTTTGTTCAATCAGCGGTAACTTGATAATATGATTAATAACATTGGTTGAACACAAAATTTGTCTCTGAAAAGAAAATACTCTTGTGGAATGCTATTAAAATGTTTAATAGTGGACCTTATAAACTAAATTTATTTGCTAGTAATTTTAAGTGTAAAACAGTTACTTTTTTAGAATATTTTACCTCTTACCATCACCCATGTGTGTTATCATTTTTAATTTGCTGAATGTAAAAACATGATTTTACTTGACTGTATTCTGTTTTCTGGTTTGGTATCTGAAAATCCTTGATTGGCTAGTCTGACAGTCTGGTGACAACACTCGAGTCTGGCAATACCCAGTGAAGAAAGCTGCAGTAATACGGGACAGTGATCGAGGTGAAACCCTCACTAGACCGATGATCAGGTTTCCAGTGACGTACCTTTGCTTCATTGCAGATACAAAAGTCAAGTCACTACAATATAACACAACAGAATATATTATGTTTATAACATATTTTGTGTTGTATTGAGTTATACTGAGTGTAATGCATACATGTGAATGGGATGTGTAAAGTATTGTGGTATTTTAGTATTGTAGTATATTAAGTGTTGTGTAATGCTGAATATCAAGCTATTGTTTCCAGAACTGTCATTGATCTCATCTACAGCTACCCACCTCATGGTCCCCCAACTCCACACAGCCTGCTTCTCTCTTCTTCTCAAAATCCACAAACAGGAGAGGCCTTGTAGACCCATTATTTCAGCCTGTTCGTGCCCCACTGAACTTATTTCTTCTTATCTTGACTCTATTTTTTCACCCCACTTACAATTGTGATTCTTCTGACACTTTATGTTGGTCATAATTTCCAATCTTCTGCTCCTAGCCACCTTTCCTCAGAATAAAAATAGGAAATAAATTCATTGTCACATGAAAAATACAGAAAAAAGTTTTATAAGTCATTCCACCATGGCAGCTACATCAATGACAGAAGTCAGACGTAATAATAAAAAAAAAGTAAGACAAAGTTCATCACAGTTCAGTTAACGGCTCCTGGGCTCGGGGCAAGCTGATAAAGGAACAATCTAATGCCCTGAAGATGCAGCCAGGATAAGACCACAATCTGGGCTGCTGGAATACTGCACCAGAAGCCTCTGCCAAAGAAGATTGCCATACGGCCGAGACCGCCTGCCAGGACACTGGGATAGCTGAAGACATCCACATGGGGATGAGACTTCCATTCCGTGTCAAGACAACGACTTCTCCTTCAGGAATCCGGGCCTAGCTGTAGACCTGAAGCCTCAGCCTAGCCTGTGAGTTCGAGCTGTGGGAGTCAGCCCGGGACATACTGCTCACTTGCTGGGACATCTGAATTCTCTCTGTTTCTTTTTTGGAAAGGGGTATGAACAGTCCCCATTCAACACTACCTCCTTTACTAGGCTGAATTTGGTCTTACTTTGAATAACTTCTCCATCTGCCTTTCTCTAAGTCAAAGGTGTGGCAGGTCCTAGTTACGCCTGTCTCTTTGCGTATGTGTAGAACATTCCTAGTTCTAGTTCTACTCAGAGCCTTCACCAACATTCTTTCCCTGATATATCGATGACATTATCTGTGCTGCTTCCTGCTCTTGTCTGGAGTTGGAAAAAAATTAATCAAATTTGCTTCCAAATTTCAATGTTGATCTCTCTTTCTCTCTGCATCTTCTCTGCAGCTGTAACACTATTCTGCACTCTGTTCTGCTACCTGATGCACTTTGTATGGTATAATCTACCTGGAGAACATGCAAAACAACACTTTTCACTGTATCTCAGTACATGTAACAACAATAAATTTTTTTTAAAAATCAAACATCTCACCACATCCATCTTTGACTCCTCCGTTCCCTTCTTTGACATTTTCGTTTCCGTTTCTGGGGATAGGCTGGTCTCTAATATCCAGAACAAAATGTACAACTTTACCATTCTCTGCATTACATTTCATCTGCCACAATTTGCATTTAACACATCCATAGCTTACTGTGATACATCCATGCTGGTCCAGGTGGTTGTTAATTTTGTCTCAGTTTCCTGTTGCTAAAAACTTTCCTTCATCTGCCATATATTCACCCTTTCTACCTTACTATCTGTGTCCGCTTGAAGTCTGTGACTATCCTCCTCATACTTCACAACCCTTTTGTGTCATCTACAAATTTTAAAACTGTGCCCCACACAAACATGTTTAGCTAAATAACATAGCTGAGGCAAAGCAGCGGCTCTCATCCTGTCCATGGGCAGGCCACTGTACTACCTCCAGTCTGAAAAACTTCGCCATCACTCTAGGTCTCCTGCTGCTCAGTTGCCTTTGTATGCATGTTGCTGCTACTGTCCCTTGTATTTTGTGGGCATCAATGTTGCTCACAAGCCTATGATGTGATTATTTATCAATATCTTTTAGGAGATCATGTCCACCACGTCAACTTCATTGTCCTCATCAAAACACTCAATCAAGTTAAACACAATTTGCATTTAACACATCCATAGCTTATTGTGATACATCCATGCTGGTCCAGGTGGTTGTTAATTTTGTCTCAGTTTCCTGTTGCTAAAAACTTTCCCACCATCAACTGACTGGGCTGTAGTTGCTGGTTTCATCCTGACAGCTTTTCTTGAACAAGTGGGTAAATGTTTGGATTTCAAAGTTTGGGAGAAGATTTGTAGCTCGGGTGCTCGTTGTTGTGGTTCTGTTCGCCGAGCTGGGAATTTGTGTTGCAGACGTTTCGTCCCCTGTCTAGGTGACATCCTCAGTGCTTGGGAGCCTCCTGTGAAGCACTTCTGTGATGTTTCCTCCAGCACTTATAGTGGTTTGTCTTTGCCGCTTCCGGTTTTCAGTTCCAGCTGTCCGCTGCAGTGGCCGGTATATTGGTCGAGGTCGATGTGATTGTTGATAATATCTGTGGGTGAGTGCCATGCCTCGAGGAATTCCCTGGCTGTTCTCTGTTTGGCTTGTCTTATAATAGTAGTGTTGTCCCAGTCGAACTCATGTTGCTTGTCATCTGCATGTGTGGCTACTAAGGATAGCTGGTCGTGTCGTTTCATGGATGCAGGTCGTGAGCTGTCTTCCTGTTTGTCCTATGTAGTGTTTTGTGTAGTCCTTGCATGGGATTTTGTACACTACATTGGTTTTGCTCATGCTGGGTATCGGGTCCTTCGT
>NC_057732.1:2875442-2947541 GCF_004010195.1 Chiloscyllium plagiosum | reverse complement strand
TTTTTTTGCAGGTTCCTCAGTGTGTTGTTTATCCTATTGGTGAGCTGTGGGGTGGGGTCAAACTCCCTCTTTTGGTAGGTGTTGGTATCTGCAAGTAGTTGTTGTGCTTTCTGGATGTACTGTGCTTTGTCCAGGATGACCGTCATTCTGCCTTTGTCTGCTGGTAGTATGATTATGTTCTTATCATTTCTTAGTGTTTTTAGTGCTTCCCTCTCCTTGGTGTTGAGGTTGTGTGTTTGTCTTTTCCTTGTTATCAGGGGTACGATACTTTGTCTCATATATATATGCCGGAGGAAACATCACAGACGCGCTTCACAAGAGGCTCCCAAGAACTGAGGATGTCACCTAGACAGGGGACGAAATGTCTGCAACACAAATTCCCAGCTCGGCGAACAGAACCATAACAAATGTTTGGATTCTCTAGCCTCTGATATCAGTTCCTAAGGAGATTGGCAAATTGTGGTCATTACATTGATAATTTTCACTCTTAATTCTTGCACCATCCTAGGTTGCATCCAACACAAGGATATAAGAAATTGGAGCAGTACCATTTGGCCCATCAAACCTTCTCCACTCTGTATATAATCACGGCTGACCTTGGCTTCAGCTGCTGTTTCCTCTGCTCCCTGTACCCCTTGATTCCCAAAAGGACTGAAAATCTGTCTCCAGCCTTAAGTATATCTAACAATGGAATATCCACAACTCTGAGAATTCCAAAGACTGGCAAACATTTGAGTGAATAAATTTCTCCTCATCTCAATCCTCAAGCCTCCCCTATTAAACCTCTTCAATATTGTGTGTTTCAATGACCTTGCCTCTCATTCTTTGAGACACCAGAGAATATAGTCCCAATTTATTCAGGCTTCTTCTACTATGCAATTAGCCCTGCCTGATTCCACAATACTAGATCTGAAATAGCTTTACTTCCAGTTGGTTCCATCAGGAAATATTTTACATGGTCCTGCTGACTTATCAATTCTATATACAGGTAACATCTCTAGGACCTTCTTGATTTCAAATTGAATTGAATTTTTTGAATTGAATTGAATTAGCTTTATTGTCACATGTACCCAAATGAGTACAGTAAAAAATTTATAAGTTGCCATTACAGCGCCATTTTAGGTGCAAAGGTATAGCTTCTTCAGTTACAAGATTAGTTACAGTGTAACAATGTCACCAACACAAACGGCCATCTTAGATAAAGAGTGCCTACGTACAAAGTTTGGTACATCCAGTATTTTAACTATCATCTCAGTGTCTGACTTTAGGAACATTTCTTTCCTCAGGGAATGTTATAAATGGAATTTGCTTGTGACTTCCATTTTCCTTTGTCTAACCTTAAGCCTTACGTTACAAGTCAGACTTAAACAGGGATTAACAGGAAACCCTACAAACTCCAGGGAGAATGAAATTATGTTAGTCAGTGGTCATCATAGAGCCAAGTGATGAACTGAATTAGATATCCATTTTGTAAAGTACTTTGGAACATGAAACATACAAATGCGAAATAGGAATTCTGTTTTTTATTAATGTGATTGAGTAATGCTTTTGGCTACATTTTGTTGACCTTTAGAATATGAATTGTTAGCAAAGTGTTGTGAATCTATCCCTTACTCAGCGCAGTGATAGAATTACATACATTGTGTTTGTAAGCTATTAGCAAATGAAAAATGTAAAAATGATCTCATTACTATTCACTTACACTACCGGTCCTCATTTTAGTTCCCTTTTGGTTTCTTTGATCTTTTGTCTGTTGTCTGTGTATAGAAATTAGTGTTCAAAAGGAAAAGAGGTTTCACTGATGTTGATGTATTTTTGAGTGTGAATTATATTTTATGTTAAGATTTCAATATATTGTATGAATAGGGCCATTGTTACGGATACTGAGAACATCTGCAAAGTTCTTTGAGTGAGGTTCTTTGGGGTAACAAAAGGCATTTACAAACATCACTGTAGGTCATCTGATGGTATCCTGACTGCCCAAAGGCCATTGAATCAAGTGGCTTTCATCAAAGTTGATCACAACTAGAAAGCTTTCTTTGATGGACTTCACAAACTTCAATACTCCTCATTAATATCACACACCCTCCCCTCCACTATTCAACTTGTTCCACTCTGACTTGCAGTCCTCCACTTGTTATACTGTCCCTATAAAAGTCCACAAATTCTTGTTCTCAGTTTAATGTTGTTAATGCTTGTTATATTAATGAATTGAAGAGCATTCCTAAGAGTGACCGAAGCTCATAACTGAAAGCATTTAGTGCTGCTCTGGATACTCTATAATATTTTGGTGCGTATTTTGTTTTGCTAAATATCCTCAGTGCCAGAAGTTCATCAGTTCAGATCCCAGTCCAGATCTTCAGTCAATTTCAGGGACGAGCTAACCAATATAATGCTGAGTTTTATGTCTTCAACGCAGCATCAGGGTCTAAGAAAGCAAATAATTCTTTCTTTTTCCTGACTATCATTTACTCTTCAAACAACATGATGTAAAAATAGGTGTGTTAGGGTTACAGAACCAGAAATACAATTTCAAAATACAGAATGCCAATGTCATCAAATTGGAGGGTGCAATAAATACTGCAGAGAACTGTGACAAAAAGCAAGAAGACATGCATAAATGTTTAGAAAGATAAGTGAATAGCAAATTAACTGCTATACTGAGATGTACAAAGTTGTGTATTTTGGTAGGAGAATTAAGGAAGCTATATAGGCTCTGGAGAATGAAAAGCAAATATAAATGTTTTGATGGGAAGCCCAAAAGTTTCAACGCCATATTCATCAGCGGCTTTTAAACCCAGGAACTTCACATTGCATCTGTCTTGTGTATCTCCTGATCAATAATGTCAGCAGTCATGATAACAACATGCTTGTGTCAATTTCCAGTATCCGCCTGCAATATTTAACAGAACTCTGCTGGGGTGAAATGTGAAGCATTGTCCAGCTATTTAAATAGAGCAAGAAACTGTAGCAATGGATTATTATGTTTCAAAGCAGCAATTTGCTTCACTGATGCCTCCCTAGGGTTTGATGCTGCAGGTTGTAGCAGGAGGGGCATTTTGTTCTTTGCTGACAGAATGAAGAAGCTAGCTGACACAGACATGGAGAAGGGTGTGGTTGGATGCTGGACACAGGGTTGAAAGAGGTTTAATAGCCTGCCCAGGACAGGAAAGGTGAGTGTTGTAATGCATTCAAGTATATCCTTATGTAAACTGAACCTGACCTCTTTCCCAAGGTCACTCCCTACACAAATATACTTCTCAGAAGCATTCATATCCCTTTCTGCCGAAGCAGCTTTTCAAATTTCCATCTGATAATCCACCAATGTCATTCATTCTCATCCTAATACATCACCACAGGCATAGTGGTTAGCACTGTTGCCTCACAGCGCCAGAGACCCGGGTTCAATTCTCGCCTCAGGTGTGGAGTTTGCACATTCTCCCCGTGTCTGCGTGGGTTTCCTCCGGGTGCTCCGGTTTCCTTCCACAGTCCAAAAATGTGCAGGTTAGGTGAATTGGCCATGCTAAATTGCCCATGGTGTTGGGTGAGGGGGTAAATGTAGGGGAATGGGTCTGGTTGGGTTGCTCTTCAGAGTGTCGGTGTGGACTTGTTGGGCTGAAGGGCCTGTTTCCACACTGTAAGTAATCTAATCTAATCTAATCATACCCATCCCTCAGAATGACCCTCCCCAAAGCTGGTTCATTCATCCACTTAACATGGTCCATCACTCTCAATTATAGGCCGTCACTTTCCTTCCTCATAGCCATAGGGAATCTCAGAAAGGGACAGGGGAAAAACTGGAGGGTCTTTTCAGCCATCTCCATACTCATAGCAACGAAGGATGTTGCATTGCAGTTGAATTCTGCCTGTCTGAACTATTAAAGATGGAGGATGGATGCGGCAGAAAGAGACTGCTTAGCTACACAATAATGGAATCAAATATCTTACAGATAAATGACATAAAATCCTGACTGTTGTTATCGATGTCAGCAGGCAGGGTGAATAAACATAATGATGAATTAACACCTTCTTCGCTTTAGATTCTAAATCATATCTTTCATCTTTTGGAAGATCATCAACCATCCTGCAGGAAACGTTCAAGGAGGTGGATGAAGATTTCTCAGAGGAGGTTGTTCCCTCTGAGACGACTCAAGCAGACCCTCAAAATTCCAGGCCCACATGCTTCCCAGGGACAAGGGAGGCAGGGTTGTATGAAGACCCTGATGGGAAGACTGAGTTGGAAATCAAGACACACTTTTCCATGAATTGAAAATGCCTAACTGAATCAATAGGATGGTGAATGGCAGACTGTGACCAATATCTAAAACAAAATAAACTCACATCATATTTCATCAATGAACTAAAAACAAAAACACAGGTATTATAACACACATCCTCTACAATGTGGCAGAATGGATTATTAATTCATAATATGCAAACTTAAAACATATTCCTTCAATCCAAACATGCTCGCATATCTTCACAAATAGGTACACAGGACAAGCTAGTCATTTTTCAGAAAATAGGTGCATAGAAAATACATCGGCAAAAAGGAACAATTTCTGTAAATCAAAGGCCAAACCACAAGGGGAAATGAGGTGACCTTGCATTATAACAGCGGGATGTCTTCTGTTTCACTGTTTGATTGACAGCTCGCAATGGTTATAGATTCTTTGAAGTAGGACCATGAATTCCATTGCTTGTTTTTAATAATGGATTAATAGAAGTTAACTGTAGTGAATGGGCTTTTTATCAGTGAGAGTTTTCTTAAAAGCAATAAATTCTTCAATAGACTTCAGAACATTATTTACCTTACCATAGGATACTTGCTGTGATCTGCCAATGATAGAGTTGGCATGATAGATATAGGAGAAAGTGAAGGCTGCAGATGCTGGAGATCAGAGCTGAAAATGTGTTGCTGGAAAAGCGCAGCAGGTCAGGCAGCATCCAAGGAACAGGAGAATCGACGTTTCGGGCATAAGCCCTTCTTCAGGAATGCCCGAAACGTCGATTCTCCTGTTCCTTGGATGCTGCCTGACCTGCTGCGCTTTTCCAGCAACACATTTTCAGCATGATAGATATAAGTTGGCTGCGGATTGGGGAGGCATGGGTTGGCTAGACTTGGTTTTAAATTGGCATGGGGCTATAAAGGGTCAAGGGAATGCTGTAGAGGGCATAGGTTGTTAAGGAGAATATGACGGCCATAGATTTGGGTACAAGCATAGGTTGGCAAGCAGGATATAAGGGGGCAGGAGGGGTGTGCAAAGTGCATGGATGAGGTATGGCTAGGCCTGGACAGGACATGGGGAGAGTGTAGGGGCTGAGAGATGGTGCACTGAATTTTTCAGTTGATTGTTGTCCCTCATAGGTTTTACAAAGGTGGTGGACTGGCCTCAACGCCTGGCAGCCTCATTGGTAAAGGGTACTTTTCTGGAGCAGCAGCAGCAGAACTCCTATGGAGCTCTGTCAGCTTTCCCAGACACTGTGCACGATTGGAGAGAGAGATTGGGGGGGTTCATCTCAAATGAGATCTCCCAGGACTCTGTTTCAGGAGAAAGGCCTCTCACATGGAGAATGAGTCATGATAGGGACCGCCAGAGCATGGTGGTTTTCATCAATGATCTTCCCGTTCAGACTGCAGAGGCTGCAGTCTCTGGCAGGAACATTATGGGCATTGAAATGCAGAGCATGCCAGTCATGAGCAGATAAAGTTAAAAATCACACAACACCAGGTTATAGTCCAACATGTTTATTTGGAAATACTAGCTTTCCGAAAGCTGGTCCTTCATTAGGTAGCTATGAAGCAAGATCATAAGACATGAAATTCACCCCACAGACTTATATGACTGTGTGCATGCATGTGAATGAGTGAGTGAGTGAGTGAGAGAGAGAAAGAGAGAGTGTGTGTGCATGTGAGGTGTGTGCACACACTCATGCTCTCTCTCTCTCACACACACACACACACGTGTCTATGGGGTGAATTTGCATTTGCAGAATTGTAATTACAGATACATTCTATTTTGTTCAAAAATCACACACAATCTTCAGGCAGTCAATCCATATTACATTTTATAAATTCCTACTTTGGAAATAGAACCAGTCTGGCTCAAGCTTGGGATGCAGACAGATTCTAACCTCACACCTTTAATGCATTGTCTGAGCTGAGATGTCACTGTTTTAATATAAAAAAACCTTAAGTTATCTCAAGAATGTGACTTGAAAGAAGTTCTGGGATTTATATATTAATAAACTGAAACCTGCAACCCAATCTAAAAGATGAAAGACCAAACAGCAATCTAGGTTTGTTCAATGTTTCATTTCAGTTGCATGACACTGTGATCTTTTGCTGTAAACTCTGTGTCTTATGATCCTGGTCCACAGTTACCTGATGAAGGAGCAGTGCTCCAAAAGATTGTACTTCCAAATAAACCTGTTGAACTATAACCTGACGTTGTGTGATTTTTAACACTTTGTCCAGCCCAATTAAACACCGGCACCTCCACGTCATAAGCAGATAAAGCAAGGATCTGAGCAAATTGCTGTACCTCTGGTGAGGTTAGAGATGCTACACAACATCAAAAATGGTGAACAAAGGAAAAGGAAAGATTTAAAGATCTGGCTGTTAAACATAGTGGGAGATTTTTAAGTTAGTTTTTCAAAATAAAATTATGTTTATTTGTTCCACCCATGTTTTTCTTTGTATCATCCATGTTTGCTGGCTATCTGGTTCATGAAGGATCCTCAGACAGGAGTGAAAGATAGGAATGGGGCCAGGGACTTATTGGACTAATGGGGTATTGTTTAATGGTTGGAGAATCAATGAAGAACACCTATCAGTTCTGGGGGTGTTTAGGGGTGTGTGGAGGGACGATGCAATGGAATAAAACACCTTTAAGTCACTTTATCAGCCAGGGTTAGTCCTCCCTGTGACTGACTTCCCTGGGGGAAAGGGGTAGGCTGTGCTCTGTTACCATGGCTCCGCCAGAGCTTTGGTGAAATCCCCTCCAAATATGCAAGCTTGTAAAGTTTATTAGGCACCTTTACAATTTTCCTGATGTCCTAACTAATAATTATCTCTTAACCAGCATCAATACAAACAGATTATTTGATCATTATCCCATTATTGTTTTCATTTATAGAAAATGCTACAAAATTCTCTGAAGCTCTCCTTGAAGTTTAGCATCATTGTCAGTGATGATCGGGAAGAGCTTCTTAAAAATTGTGCAAAATGGCAACAAACCCTTCTATTGAGCTGCATCAGTCTGAGTCCAAACTTGTTAATGACCAGAGTGTGGTCAGGCAGCTTCCTAGGAGAATCGATGTTTCAGGCAAAAGCCCTTCATCAGGAATCTGGTCCTTGGATCCTGCTTGACCTGCTAGTTTTCCAGCACAACAGTCTTGACTCTAATCTCCAGCATCTGCAGTCCTCACTTTTGCCTTGTTATTAACCAGGCAGAGTGGCAGCTGAGAAGGTAGGATTGAGAAACAATTTCAGTGTTCTCTGTAAAACCTGCTTGATATGAAACACAGCTGTGGTAGGGTCAGCTCCAAACTTCATCAGTGTCTAGAAACCACAGCAGCAGAACTGGATTTCAAGAAATCTCCAGTGGCTTGGAGTATCTCTGAGCTACTGTGGGACTTTACTGGGGAGGCCAATTGCACAAACATACCAACAAAGAACAAGAGTTGGCCACTCTGCCCTTCCAGCCTGCTCCACCATTCAATAAGGTTGTGGCTGATCTGATTTTAATCTCAACGCCATATTCCTGCACATCCCTGATAATCTTTCGTCCCTTTGTCATCAAGAACTTATCCACCTCTATCCTTTCAGGAAGGGAATTCCAAAGACTCAACTCACAGAAAATAAAGTTTTCTCATCTCTGTTTTAAATGAGCAGCTCCTTATTTTTAAACTATGACCCTTATTTCTAAATTCTTCCACATGAAGCAACATCTTTTCAACATCCACCTGGTCTAGTCTCCTCAGGATCTTATATATATCAATTAAGTCACATCCGACTCTCTAAACTCCAGAGGATATAGGCCTAGCCTGTCTAACCTTTCCTCGTAAAGAGGAACTGTCCTGAAGAGTCATACTGGATTCAAAACATGAACTCAGTTTCTCTCTCCACAGATGCAGCCGGACCTGCTGAGTTTTTCCAGCATTCTGAGTATGTTTCAGATTTTCAGCATCCACAGTACCTTGCTTTTGTTATTGTGTATAAATCATATATTCCTCAGGCACAGAAGTGTCTTGTGCTAACATTAAGGTATTAAGTTACTAGGCAGGAGCATGCATTCAGTCAAGTGTAATGCTTCAGGTGATCTGTTAAAATGGAGTATGTGATCTTCATACCCTCAGGTCACATGGAATCATAAAGATATACAACATGGAAACAGACCCTTCAGTCCAACTTATCCATGCTGACTAATCTACCCATTTGCAAGCATTTGGCCCATATTCCTCTAAACCATTCCTATTTATATACCCATCTGGATCTTTTTAAATGTTGTAATTGTACCAGCCTCCACCACTTCCACTGGCAGTTCATTCCATACATGCAACATCCTCTGCATGAAAAAACCCTTATAAGTCCTGCCTTGATTTGACCGACTAAAGTGTCACATTTGTCTTGATTAAACATGTTAAGGTACATAATATCATGAGCATATCTCTTAAAGGTACACTGGCAAACTAACTCTTAACACAACCCTGATGTGATTAGGGAATTGGAGAGTCCATTTCTCCTGCTCAGTACTGAGTAAAAATGCTCCAACATCTCAATGGTATTCAACATAATAAAACAGCTCTTTGAGCTAGTATCAGAGTGATATTGGGCATTTGCCAATTAACATTATTTATCTCCAGTTAGTCACTGAGAAGTGTTTGTAATTAGGTTTGGTAGAAAGAGAACCTGACATTATAACTGCACTTTTGGATCGAAACTGTGCCAAAGGAGAAGAACTCCTTAAGCAATCCGTCCTCATTTAGCAGGTCATTAAGAATGATTGATCGTGAGAATATTTCAAGATCAAAACGCCTGCTCGTTTTTAAAATACTCAGTACGCCATATGAAATTACCCATCATAAACTTTCTAAAGGTCTCACATGACCTTGGCCAATTATGTCTGAATGAATTGTTTTACACTGATGATTAGATCTATAAACAAGTTTCTACATGCAGTGAAGTTTCGTTGTTTTAAGAAGTTCATGCGTGTATTGTCTAGAATTACACACTGTACGCTTATAAAGCTCAACTGTAATATAGTGCAGCCTGCCAGTGGGGGGCTTGAAATTCACAAAGCACCGAGAATGAAGAGAAGACCTAAACCTAGTGGAGACAGGATAACCACAGACAACAGGGTAATAGTCCAGTGAACAATTTCACCTTAGGTCACACAAAGCAGGAGACAGCAAATCTAATTCTACAGCCTACGTGAATAACAAATCAAAGGGACATAAAACGCTTTGCTGATTCACTATCACCAGGTTTGCCTTGCTTTCCATGAGCGTTTATGAACAATGTAGAAACTCAGAGGAGACATCATCCAAATTTACAACCTCGAACAAATGCAAGGGTTATTTTTCACAGCTCATTACTGTAATAATATGGCCCAAAGCACTTGTCAGGATAAATAAATGAATGAATGATGAATGAATTATTTATTGTCAGATATAACTAGGGTGATACAGTGAAAAGTGTTCGGTGACCACAATCTACACCTTTTGAGGTACAGATCATCAGCCAGGGTCCCAAACATGGCTCCAGGATTGCTGCAAGGTCCCCGCTCAGTGTCTACGGAGAAGAAAAAAGAGAGAAGGATAGAGAGAAAAAGAGTGTAGCTAGCTTAGAGGGGATGGGCTCCACCCGAACATTACCTACCATACCAGCGCTGTGGAGGTTTAGGAAGGGAATTCCAAAGCTTATGACTTAAATATTGATTATCAAAAATCATCATATGGAAACTTTCTTCGGACATACTTGCTGGATGTGTTATCATGCAGTCCCTAGCAATTTGGTCTTATTGTAAATCCCACATAAATAATAAAAATTGCCTGTGTAAACTCTATGACATCTTTTGTCTCATAAAACAATGATTTATACTTTGGTGGTCAACACTACGTCCAGGTAAACTGCTCATTCCGTACTTACTCTCTCAGTATCACAATCCCATTCTTTACAGGTTTCTTTAATGAACAATTTCCCTCACTGAGAAACAGCACGATATTACAGTAAGGCTTTATGATTGTACATACAGCATGTCATTCCTGAAAATACTTGCCTTCTTTCTTAAAGAAACAAAATAGTGCTGCAGGCAAAAGACTGTTTACTTCTTTACTTTTTACTGAGAGTGGCACAGTGGTTAGCACTGCTGCCTCACAGCACCTGGGATCCAGGTTTGATTCCAGCCTCAGGCCATTGTCTGTATGGAGTTTGCATGTTCCCCTTATGTATGTGTGGGTTTCTACCGGGTGCTCCGATTTCCTCCTACATTCCAAAGATGTGCAGGTGAGGTGGATTGGCCATGCTAAATTACCCATATTGTCCATATGTGTGTAGACTAGGTTGATTAGTCATGGGAAATGCAGAGTTACAGGGATAGGCTAGGTGAGACGCTCTTCAGAGAATTGGTGATGGGCCAAATGGTCTACTTCCACTATGTGGGGATTCTAATCTAATCATTGGATTAAAATTAGCAACTTCTTATAATTAAGTAAGGATAGATTATATCTCTTTAAAATGGGAACTAACCTGCATTTTACCCTCACTATATATTTTTTATTTTACTTTTAATATTATTTTTAACTTGACCTTTTGATCAGTTGAAAAAGGTTCTTAAAGCAACATTACTGCTCTGTATAAAATTCTAGAAGCCTGACTGGAAAGGAATATCATTTACACTTAACACTAAAAGACAGCCAATAGTCATGGTAATACAAAGGCCAGACAGTTCTGCCTTAAGAATTTCTTAAAGAAACAAAATAGTGCTGCGGACTGTTTACTTGTTTACTGTTTTGCAGACCCATCCTTGTGTCTGCTTTTTTTTCCTGCTTTCTGTTTTCTTCTATATCCAGAAGTGTTATTGCACACTAGTGAACATTTTTTTCTCATCAAATCACCGTTTTTCTTTTCATCTATTAACTACCACCAGTAAATTACCCATATAGCCAATTGAATATTTACATGCTAGGCCTGTTAAGGACTGGGTCTGCTTTATATAGTCCAACACAGGCATCTCTGAAGGAGATGGGACTTGAACCCAGGCCCGAGAGTGGTTCTTGAAAAGCACAGCGGGTCAAGTAGCATCCGAGGAACAGGAAAATTGACGTTTTGCGCAAAAGCCCTTCATCAGGAATCATCTTGAACACAGGCCTGCTAGTTTAGAGGTAAGGACACTAGAACACAAGTGGTGAGCTCCAGCTGAGCAACCCATTGCTTGTTACCAAGAGAAGTCAAACTCGACGAACTCCACATGGAGAAAAACAGAAATTACTGGAAAAGCTCAGCTCTCTATGGAGAGCAATCAGAATTAACATTTCGGATCATGTGAAGCTTCCTCAGAATTTCCACAAAAAGATTAATTTGTGATTCCCTATGGGGCTTAGAGGAGTTATCACAATCTGCTGCACTCCTTAGCTTTTTTGGGGGGTCAGAGTTTTATTATACAACTTGAAGTGACAACTGCTTATTTTAAATCTGTTCATACAACGTTCAATTGATACATGTCAGCAATCAGTTTCATATCACTGAATTAAACTCTACACACATGGAAACATCTCACACCTTCCCACAATAGACAAGATTCTCCCAAACAATAAGCATGACTTTGGCAGAAGATTGACAGAATGTCTTTCACCCACCTCAGCATGTCTTAAATCATCAAAATCAATGCATTACTGCAGGTATTTCTGCTAAAGTTACAAAGCCTGATTGGGACAATCCACCCAGTTGGGAAGTTCTGGTGGAGTGTTTCCCCGTGTTTTCAAGTATACCTCAGGGTGTAGCTGCTTGCACCAGAATAACTGAAGGCTTCACCATGCTGGGTGGCACAGTGGCTCAGTAGTTAGCACTGCTGCCTCACAGTGCCAGGGACCTGGGTTTGATTCCTGCCTCGGGCGACCATCTGTGTGGAGTTTGCACATTCTCCCTGTGTCTGTATGGGTTTCCTCTAGGTGCTCCGGTTTCCTCCCACAATCCAAAGATGAATTGGTCATGCTAAATTGTCCACAGTATTAGGTGCATTAGTCAAGGGGAAATATAGGGTGGGGGAATGGGTCTGGGTGGGTTACTCTCCGGAGGGTCGGTGTGGACTTGTTTGGTCAAATGGCCTGTTTCCATACTGTAGGGAATCTAATCTAATGGAATGTTATCATCATTTTCCCCCATGTTCTCCTGAATAACTTCAAAATGAGAAATGTTTGTCTTCATAAATATTTGCTTTTATTCTCAGGAATTTTTAAGCTCTAGGATTCTCTCCCTAAATCGCCATCCAACTCTCTCTATTTTGAGACACCATTTAAAACCTATCTCCTTCAAGTCACCTGTCCTATTGTCCCTTAGTTCAACTCATCAAAGTTACATTTTATCCTGTGAAATGCTTTGGGCCATATTGTTACAGTAAGGAGCCATAAAAATTTTCATTGTTGTTGTTCATTTTCAACTCTTTAAAAGTGCTATCAGTTCAAAAACAATTCTCTTGTTTCAGGAGGGTGGAAAATACAATTTGTGTAGGTTTGTCAAAGTAGCACTGATGAAGGAGCAGCTGTTAAACACTGTAAAGCCGCTTATAAATTCCCAAAGATGTTTGTATAATTCTCAGCTTCAAGCTTACTTGTCCAGAATAGAACATCATCTTCAGTGTTTTAGACCATTTGTAGATTCCATGTACAGCTCAGAGTTTATATCTCTGAGGAAAAATAGTTAGAGACTTGAGCATCTAATCCAATAGCCGCTGGGGCATTTAGTTAAGTCTGATTAGACAGTTATCAATGGATCAGGTTAGTTCTAGGCGCAGGATTTAATTTGTCACTGTAGATAAAATCAAGAGCTGTTTCCTCACACCCCCACACCCACCACCTCGTCCGTCTTTCCTCTTTTTAACTCATTCACAGGATGACAGCATCACCAGGTAAGCCAGTATTTATTGTCAATCCCTAATTTCCTAGAAGACAGTTAAGAGTCAACAATATTGCTGTGGGTCTGGAGTCACATGTAGGCCGGACCATGTATGAACAGCAGTTTCCTTCCCTAAAGGACTTATAGAGGTTTATAAAATCATGAGGGGCATGGTTAGGGTAAATAGACAAACTCTTTTCCCTGGAGTAGGGGAGTCCAGTGTGAGGGAAAAGAAGTAAAAGGGACCTAAGGGGCAACTTTTTCACGCAGAGGGTGGTGCATGTATGGAATGAGCTGCCAGAGGAAGTGGTGGATGCTTGTATAATTGCAACATTTAAAAGGCATCTAGATGGGTAGATGAATAAGATGAATTTGGGGGGATATGGGCCAAGTGCTGGCAAATGGGACTAGATTAGATTGGGATATCTGGTCGGCATGGATGAGTTGGACCAAGAGGTCTGTTGCTGTGCTGTACATCCCTGTGACTCTATGACAGTAATGAACTAGATGGCTTTTTCCAACAATTGGCAATGGGTTCATGGTCATCATTAGACTCTTAATTTCAATTTGTTTTATTGATTCATATTTCACCATCTGCTGAGGCAGGTTTCGAACCCGGGTCTCCAGAATGTTAACAATAACCAAGGTTCTAAGGAAGGGTCACTTGATTCAAAACATCAACTCTAATTTCTTTCCAGATCTGATGAGCTTTTCCAGTGATTTCTGTTTTTGTTTCTGATTTACAGTATCTGCAGTTCTTTTGGTTTGCCTCAGAACATTGGTCCAATGATAATACCACTAGGTTCTCACTCCTCCTCTGTACTGCCAAGGGTTGGTCTTGGACCTTCCACTGCTTCTTAATGATTACACCCTACCTATGATTAGAATCACAGCACTCTGATGATGTTCAGGTATTAACAGACAAGGACCTGCTCCCAGGGACACAACGTGTTGTTCTGGGATCTTGCAATTTGCAAATTGGCTGTTACTTTTCTGATACCAGAACAGTGACCAGGGGTGGGAACTTCCGCTTCCAGACGAGGTGAGAGGGTGGCAGATGGGCGACCCGCATTGAGCAAGAGACCAAAACTTAACTGCTGAGATGCTTAGCTGCATGTACACGCATCTTATCAAAAGCACAGCTCACTGGACTTAAGGGGAGGTTCTTTCCAGTAAACTTGTGTCCAACTGAGAAATCCTTCTTTTCAGATATCTGACCTCATTGATAGGTTAAAAATCACCCAACACCAGGTTATAGTCCAACAGGCTTAATTGAAAGCACTAGCTTTTGGAACATTGCTCCTTCATCAGGTGATTGTGGAGCGCTCCAAAAGCTAGTGCTTCCAATTAAACCTGTTGGACTATAACCTGGTGTTGTGTGATTTTTAACTTTGTACACCCCAGTCCAACACTGGCATCTCCAAACCATTAACAGGTGTGTGTCTGGTGAGTTTCACAATTCACTGGACTTTGGGGAAGTACGGGCGGCATGGTGGCTCAGTGGTTAGCGCTGCTGCCTTACAGCACCAGGGTCCCAAGTTCGATTCCAGCCACTGTGTGGAGTTTGCACATTCTCCCTGTGTCTGCATGGGTTTCCTCCGGGTGCTCCGGTTTCCTCCCACAGTTCAAAGATGTGCAGGTCAGGTGAATTGGCCATGCTAAATTGCCCATAGCATTAGATGCATTAATCAGAGGGAAATGGGTCTGGGTGGGTTACTCTTCGGAGGGTCAGTGAGGACTAGTTGGGCCAAAGGGCCTGTTTCCACGCTGTAGGGAATCTAATCTACTTGCTGCTTTGATCTGATAGTAATCCAGCTTTAAAGGACACTTCCTTTGAGTTGAGATGTAAGATATTTGAGTGCAGTCCACATAGCTATGGGGATGAGGGTGTCTGTATGCATGGGACAGGTTAAAGAGGTGTATATGGGGCTCAAAGACTGATGTGGAATTCTGAGGTTGTGGGTTTTGGAGCACTGGTACTAGTACGAGGGAAAGTGGGATCTGTGCTGATTGGACGGTCCCCACTGAACCGTGCTGGAGCCGGGGTTTTCAACTAGGGATTTAGAGAGAATCTTAAACTAAATGGTGGGGTCATGGATCAAATTCGGGAAGCTGTGGTAAATGAAAGAATGAAGTCAAGGCCAAAGAAAAAGGTATTAATGTGGAAACTGATAAACCGACGATGACAGAAAGGAAGACACAATATGAATCTAAGAATCAACCAACAAATAAGGTGAGAATTTACAAAGAGAACAAAAGGGAAAAATTAAAAGCTCTGTATCTGTCAGCATTCAAAACATAACAGATGAATTGAAGGTGGGAATAGAAATGAATAAGTACAATATGATGGGAACATAGGAACATGAATAGGCCATTCAACCCCTCAAGCCTGTTCTGCCATTTAATGAAATCAGACTGATCTGCAACTTAACTCTAGATAACTGCCTTTGGCCCGTATCCTTTAATACCTTTGCTTAAGTAAAAAAATCTATTTCAGATTTAAAACTAACAACTGATCTAACATCAACTGCCAGTAGTAGAAGAGACTTCCAAATCTCTCCCACACTTTGCGTATAGAACTGTTTCCTAACATCTCTCCTGAACAGTCTAGCCATAATTCTCAGATTATGTCCCCTAATTCTAGGATCTCTAATCAGTGAAAATAGTTTATCTTTATCTACCCTGTCTTTTCATGTTAATGTCTTGAAGTCTTCAATAAGATCACCACTTAACTTTCTAAATTTTAGGGAAGGCAGGCCTAATTTGTACAATTGTTCTTCATAAATTAACCTCTGAAGTCCAGATATTATTCTTGTACACCTCCATCCTTCCAAGGCCAATATATCCTTCCGGAGGTGTGGTGCCCTGACCTGCTCAGATGAAGTTTAACCAGGATTTTGTATAACTGTGGCATAACTTTTGCATCCTGCACTTCAGTCCTCTAGACATAAGGGCAGCATTCCATGAGCTTTCTTGACTTTTTTTGCATCTGTTCATGGCATTTTAAAGATCTATGCACCTGAACCCCCAAATCTGTTTGGACATCCATTGTATTTAACTTCATATCATCTAGGAAGTCTCCTGATCTGTCCTTTTCTCATGCAAAACTGAAAACCTCACACTTGTTTACATTGAACTCCATCTGCCATAATTTTGCCCATTCACTTAGTCTATCAATATTCCTTTGCAATTTTATGCTATGACTTAAACCGGCTAATTTTACAGTCTAACTTTGTGTCATCAGCAAATGTGTGTATATGACTGCCTATGCCATTATCCAGAGGTATGACTGCAGGTTGACATGAATTAGGAGTTTATTCTTGAAGGGTACAGAACATTTAGGAAGTTTAGAAAATAAAGAACAGGTGGAGGGGTGGCTCTCTTAGTTAATGATGGTATTAGTACAGTGAAGGATGAGCTAATTTCAAGAAACCAAGAGTTGGAAACAGTTTTGAGTCAAAATGAGAAATAATAATGGCAAGAAGTCAGTTGTGGTAGTGTTGTACAGGTCCCTAATAGATGGAGCAAAAATAATGAGAACTTGTCTGAAACACACAGCAGTAATCAGAGGAAATTTTAAGTTACATATGGATTGTAAATGTCAGATGGGCAATGGTAACCCAAATGAGAAGTTCATAGTGCATTTTCATGAAAGGTCTTAGACCAGAGCATTCTGGAGCCAATCAGGGAGTAGCTAAACTAGACCAGAGCAATGAGACTGCATTAATTAAAGATCTCTTAGTGAAGGTACCTCTAAGTGGCAGTGACCATAATGTAATTGAATTTTACATTCAATTTCAGCAAGGGATGAGCGCATCTGAGAGTATGAGTTTTAAAAAATTAAATAAGAGGAATTAAAAGGGCATGAAAGCAGAGCTGGCTAAAATGAATTGGCAAATTAAAGATTAGATCCCTGCAGATGCAGTGGCAAAAATTAAAGGAGATATTTCAGAATGCACAGAAGATAAACATTCCAAATAGCAAGAAAAATTATCAAGGACAACCTACCATCAATGGCTAACTTGAATTGGTAAAGATAGTATCAAACTAAAAGAAAAAAACACTAAATAAAACCAAGAACTGTCGATGTTGGAGATCTGAAACAAAACCAGAAAGTGCTAGAGAAACACAGTAGGTCTGGCAGCATCTGTGGAATGGTGCAAAACAGAGATAACATTTTGTGTCCAGTGACCAGTTTCATTTCCAGCAACCATTTCTGCCACCTCCAATGGGATTCAACCACCATACAAAAATTCCCTTCCCTGCCTTGTCAACATTCCGCTGGGACTATTTAATCTGGGAAATTCTGGTCCACACACATCTCCTTACACCCTCATGGCACCTTCCCATGCAATCGCAGAACGTACAATCCCTTGCCTGTTTACCTCCCCACTATCCAAGTTCCCATGCACACCTTTCAGATGGATCATTGTGTAATCCACAAATTCTGTTTGAAATTTTCATTTTTTTTCAACAGTGAATTGATAGACCTGACTCCTCATTAGGTTCCACTGTTAGGCTGAGGCTATTTTGACGAACTTGTAAGATGTACAAATCCACAAAGTGTGACCTGATCTGAGACTGCCATGCATTGCAAAACTCTTCAAAGCTCTAATCATTGTTTCTGTAGTTATGGCATACAAATATTTAGTTTCAATTCATCTCGAAAACTGCACTGCTGCCTCACAGCACCAGGAACCTGGGCTCGATTCCAGCCTTGGGCAACTGTCAGTATTGAGTTTGCTTATTCTCCCTGTGTCTGCTTCGGTTTCCTCCGGGTGCTCCGGTTTCCTTCCACAGTCCAAAGATGCGCAGGTTAGGTGAATTGGCCATGCTAAATTGTCCATAGTGTTCAGGGATGTGTAGATTAGGAGCATTACTCAGGGGAAATGTAAGGTAATAGGGTAGGGGAATGGGTCTGGGTGAGATACTCTTTGGAGGGTCGGTGTGGACTTGTTGGGCCGAATGGCCTGTTTCTGAACTGTAGGGAGTCTATTCTATTCTATTTGATAACAATCAATATAACTTACTACTGAAGATAAATAAATCCATCCCCAGACATTCCCACGGTCTGGTTAGACACTTGGTTGATATCAATGTTTCTGGTATGTGTACAGCACATATCTGGCAATTTTAACAGCCTTTGAAATTCCTGTCCATTACATGGATGATTAACCATGGGTTCTTGATTTTGTGATACCCATTTGGCTTTGATGTTGTTTCTCCAAGGATATTCCCTGGAGGGAAACTGAGAACAGCGTCCTCTTGTCATACACTAATATATCACCCATATAGGTTTAGTATCCTTTCTCAATGTGATACCATACTCAGCCTTCAGTCTTTCTAGATCTTTAAACAAAATGGCAAATCCTTTCTGAAGTGATTTCTGGGCTCTTGTTGAGATTAAGGTCTAAAAGGTCTTCATGGTTGCATAGCACATAAAATATTTCCAGTATCTGCACTGGGATGTCACATGTAACATTTCTTTGACTTTTGATTCATTTCTTCCTGGAATACATAACTGGATTAATGATAGTTTCAGGCAATGAAATTAGTTTAATTTAGGGTATCTGGTCAGCATGAATGAGTTGGACCGAAGGTCTGTTTTTGTGTTGTATATCTTTATGACTCTATAACTCTATAGTGCATTCCTTGTCTGAAAACTGGTGTTTCAGTAGCACCAGTGTCTAAATTAAAATTTGTGATGTGTCCCTTGACCGGTTCTAGTTGCCCAGTTATAGGAAGGATATTATTAAACTGGAGAGGGTTCGTAGAGATTCACCAGGATGTTGCCAGGTATAGAAGGTTTGATTTATAAATCGAGGCTGGATATGCTGGAGCTTTTTGACTGGAGTGTAGGAGGTTGAGAGGCGACCTTATAAAGATTTATTAAATAATGAGAGGTATAGATAGAGGTAATGATGGTTGTCTTTTCCCTAGGATGGGGGATTTCAATACTAGGGGGTACATTTTTGAGGTGAGAGGAGAGAGATTTAAAAAATACATGAGAGACAAATCTTTTACACAGAGGGTGGTTCATGTGTGGAATGAACTTCTTGAGGAAATGGTGGATGAGGGTACAATTACAACATTTAAAAGACATCTGGATAAGGGCATGATTAGGAAAGGCTTGGAGGGATATGGGCCAGGAACAGGCAGGTGGGACTAGTTTAGTTTGGGATTATGTTTAGCATGGACTGGTTAGACCGAAAGGTCTGTTTCTGTACTGCATGACTCAATGGCTCTATATCTGTCCAAATTCTAGATTGCATGACTCAGGTTGTTGATTTTACCAAGTCAGTGTTTTGATGAAAGTTGTTTCACTTTCATTGAAAACTGTGTGTTTGAAAACATTTTCTTCAGGACTTTAAAACTTGGGATTTGACATATCTTTCAAAGAGTCCAACTTTCTTGCAATGAAATCATTCTGCTTTGTTTTCAGGACACTGTTCGTGCTTGCGGATTTTTTCATGTATTGGCAGGGTTTCATAGCACCTTGAACTTGCCCTTTATTTCTGGATTTCTTTCACTACCTGTGGTTAACAAACTGTACAGACACTATAGATCATTTGTACAAAGTCTGCTTCCCCTCTGATTCCCAACATCTGCGTATCTCATCAACTGTATAGCTTTCTCTAGGGTATAGCTTTCATTAAACTGCAATAAGTCTAACATGGATTTATTAGTAACATATAGAAATATGCACTGCCTGATTAAGCCTGTCTTCAAACCTCTATATTCATATCCCTCAACTAGCCTGTAAAGAACATTAATAAAATCATCTTATTATGATCCCAGCTGATGTTATTACCAGAGAAGTTAGATCCAAGGCTTGATGGATACTTGGCTTGATAGATCATATTTTGATTTGTTTTGATTTCTAAATGGTACAGGTGACAAGTTTGGGAGATGATTTTGAAGGAATCTTGGCATTCATCTTGTACACACTGCTGCCATGATGTCTTAAAAAGAGTCCACATTATAGAAGAGCAGACGCTGAAGATCTTACAATGCATAAAGTTAGATACGTCCCTGGAATCTGAACAAGTGTATTCCTGGACATTGTGGGAAGCAAGTGAGGAAGAGATATTTGTATCATTGACATCCACAAGTGGGTTGCCAGATGACTGAAGGTGGGTGATGTTATGCCAACCGGAACTCCAACCGGAACTCTATCAACAAACACATTGAGTTGGATCCCATTAACTACCCCTGAGAAAAAGTACAGGAAATGACATCCTCACAGTAAATGACACCACCACAGGAAATGGCGTCCGTCACCAACCCAAGGAAACCTAAACACATAAATGAAAAGAGGGCCATACCACCAGTGCTTCACCGGAGGCTCACTGATGATGTAACCTAGTATGGTTATGAAACATCTGAAAATAGCTCAGTGAGCAAACTTATATCCAGAACCTCAACCTGAGCTACAAATCTCAAAACCCACTAGTACAATGGAATCTTAATCAACTGGATCAATGGGCCGAGGAATGGCAGTTTAATTTAGATAAATGTGAGGAGTTGCATTTTGGTAAGACAAACAAGGGCAGAATTTACACAGTTAAAGGTAGGGCCTTGGAGAATGTTGTCAAACAGAGAGACCTAGAAGTTACAGCTGTAGAAGACATTGACAAGGCCACATTTGGAGGATATATACAATCCTGGTTGCCCTGCTATAGAATGATGTTATTAAACTGGAAACGATACAGAAAAGATTTACAAGGCTACAACTTAGACTGGAAGGCTTGAGTTATAAGGAGAAGCTGGATTGGGACTTTTTTCGCTGGAGTGGAGGAGGCTGAGGGTGATCTTATAGATAAGGTGAATAGTCAAGGTCTTTTCCCCAGGGTAGGGGAATCCAAAGCCAGAGGGCATAAGTTTAAGGTGAGAGGGTAAAGATTTAAAAGGGACCTGAATGGCAACATTTTCACACAGAGGGTGGTGCATATATGGAACGAGCTGCCAGAGGAAGTGGTAGAGGTGGGTACAATTACAATATTTAAAAGACATTTGGACAGGTACATGGATAGGAAAGGTTTAGAGGGATATGGGCCAAATGCAGGCAAATGGGACTAATTCAGTTTAGGAAACCCGGTTGGCATGGAGGAGTTGGGCCATAGGGCCTGTTTCCATGCTGTACGATTGCATGACTCTAACTGCTGTCAAAGGAAAGGATTTAGCCTGGTTCCTGTTTCCAATTATGGGGCAATCTAGAATAAGACATCGTAGTTTTAGGATAAGGCTGGCAGATTTCAAACAGAGATGAGGACGAGTTATTTCTCTGAAAAGGTTGTGAATCTATGGAAATCACTACCCCAGAATATGGTGCATGCTGGGACACTGAATACATTTAAAGAGGAGATGGGCTGATTGTTAATTAGTAACAGGCTAAAGGGTTATGGCAACTGGGCAGGAAAGTGGAATTGAGGCCAAGACGAGATCAGTCATGATCGTATTGAATGGTGGAGCACGCTTGAGGAGCTGAATGTCCTGCTCCTGCTCCTAGTTCTTATGTTTTTATATTCTCCACTCATGTTGGGTTTTCTTTCAACAACACTCTGTCACCCCAAAATTCCCTCATCAAGGAGTTCTTCCTTGATGTGACTGGTCACTAAACCTCATGTTCCCACCAAACTCAACAGAATTGATGTTGCTTCTTGATCCAACCAAATTTTAAGAACTCTATCTCTTTCTACAATCTCATGAAGACATATCCCTCTTGGACTCAGTTTCCCTCTCAAAACATGGAAGTGATGCTCACAAAGTGATAAGGTTTCAAATGAAGATAATGTCAGCTTTACATCAAAATGAAATGAAGCCAATTTGGGTTACTTAATTACATCACCATTCTGTGAACTACTACTCACTGAAAGGTATCTAATTTACCAATCATAAGCTCAATCCTCTCTGGTTGTGTACACATCCTGGCTGGATGATGGCCTGCTGGCATTTTTACTAGAACTTGTATCTATACACTTCAGGCTTGATGAAAATTATACAACATGAACAGGAGATTTCAGTCAGGTGAATAGAGTGGAGTAAGATCATTATCTGGGTAGAGAAATGCTCAGAATTGGTCTATATTCATCTCATCCTTAAAGAAAAACTTGGCATTTATGTGAATACCTTGATCAACTTCAGAATGTCCTGGTGTGCTGTAGGAATCCTCTACTTTCACTGCTTGGAAACGGAAAGGATATTTAATCAGGTTGGGATGGGGTCCTGTGTATCCACCTGCTCCAGAATTAAGAACTGAACAGAAAGGTCAACAGGTCGACCTTCCTGTTCTGCTGCTAATTGAGACTCTTATGCAGGACCACGTCACTCCCCCCGTCACTGTGATTAACCCACCTGCAAGTGGGGCCTTGCAACCTGCACAACAGGTCAAACCGAGTGGGCTGCTTGTCACCTCTTCTGCAGGAGCTATTGAGAGACTGGACATTGGGGGTGAGGGTGATGTTGAGAACTGCTCCCCTTGCTTCTGACCCCCATGTGCTTGCCTCCCCCAAAATCCCCACCATGCAAAATCTCTTTCGTACATCTGTGGGCTGAGTCTCTGGACTGTAGTGGTTGGGGGAAAGAGAAGGCTGTCCTTCCATTAGCAAACTCCCGCTCTTCACCCATCCCCAGTTGTGCTGCTCAATGCAGTCTCTGATTGGCCAACAGCTCTCAGAGATTTCTGGCCCTCAGGGTCTTGATTCCAGGTGTAAATGGCCACCATATGCCTGATCGGTGATAGTTTGGTGTGAAGAGACCATTAGGACCTCTCACCACCTCACCAGCCAGCAGATAAGACACTATAGCTAAATTCTGCCCTTTGTGACAATAGCCCATGTACACACAGCAGGATCCCCAAAACAGCAGGTTTGGTTGCAGGATTTTTATAATGGGCAGGACACAAGAGAGACTGTGCTGAAAATGTGTTCCTGGAAAAGCGCAGCAGGTCAGGCAGCATCCAGGGAACAGGAGAATCGACGTTTCGGGCATAAGCCCTTCTTCAGGATTCCTGAAGAAGGGCTTATGCCCGAAACGTCAATTCTCCTGTTCCCTGGATGCTGCCTGACCTGCTGCGCTTTTCCAGCAACACATTTTCAGCTCTGATCTCCAGCATCTGCAGACCTCACTTTCTCCACAAGAGAGACTGTCCTGGGTCATCATCAAATAGAGAGAAAGTGAGGATGCTGGAGATCAGAGTCAAAAAGTGTGGTGCTGGAAAAGCACAGCAGGTCAGGCAGCGTCCGAGGAGTAGGAGAATCGACATTTTGGGCATAAGCCCTTCATCAGGAATGTGGGGTGGTGTTGGGGGGGATGGGGGCTGAGAGATAACCAGGAGGGTGGAGTAGACGGAAGGTAGCTGGGAAGGTGATAGGTTCATCCCTGTTCCAGACCCCAAAGGCTCCTTGCACATTTGGAAGAGATTTTAATGCACATCCAAACACCTCATCTGCTGTGTCTGTTGCTCTCAATATGGTTTCCTCTACACTGGGGAGACAGGACGCCAATTCACGAAATGTTTCAGGGAACATCTGTGGGACACGCACCAAACAACTCCACCACCTGTGGCCATCCACTTCTACTCCCCGACCCACTCTGTAAGTTCTGGGCTTCTACCACCAAATCCAAGCCATCCGACGACTGGAGGAAGAACGCCTCATCTTCTGCCTTGGGACCCTCCAATCACAGGGCATCAAAGTCGACTTCACCAGTTTCTTTATCTCCCACCCACCCCCCCACCTCATCCCAGATCCAATCCTCCAACTCAGCATAGCTCTCTTGAATGAATTGTCCTACTTGTCCATCTTCCTTCCTATTTATCCACTCCACCCTCCCCTCAGACCTATCATTATCATCCCCCACCTGCATCTACCTATCAGCTTCCCAGCTACCTTTCCCCCTACCCTCCTATTTATCGCTCAACCCCCTTCTGCCCCCTCATTCCTGATGAAGGGCTTATGCTCAAAACGTTGACTCTCCTGCTCCTCAGATGCTGCCTGACTTGCTGTGCTTTTCCATTACTACACCTTTTAACTCCTCTTCAAATAGCACCATGGAATCTTTAATATCCAGCCAATTGGACAGAGTTGGTTTAATATTCCACCTGAAAGATGGCACCTCTGACAGTGGGTGCTCTGTCAGCATCGGCACTGACTGTGTCACACTAAGTTTTGGGCTCAAGTCTCTCATGTATGAGACTCAGAGCTTTCTGATGGAGGGAATACATGTGCTGCTGGCTGTCTGGTATTAATGGACACTTCATATTATGATCATGTTCTGAGTTTGAATGGGATATATCATTAGCTGAGGGGTTTGACAGTTTAGCACCTTCTATTAGCAACAATGAGTGTTCTGATTCTACACATTGGTTCTTGGAGATCTGTATAAGATGTGAACTATTACAGCTGTCAGTCTTGGCAAGATCACATTACAGCTTTAGTCACAAAGTAAATTAAGGAAGCATACACAATGGAAATATTGTTCGAGATAATTTCCCAGAGTGACTGAAGGTGAATAGCAGGTGCTAACTAATCCAAATGTGCCTCAAACTATTCACCAAAACACTCTCACTGACTCAGAGCATTATTAGCAAAACAATCCAGGAAATTTAACAAGTGAGCCAAGTAATACAGAAGAGGTTGGAATTAATGAATGAACAGGGTAGATTACAAGTTTGAACAATTATTTTATACATATGAATTTAATTGGCAAGCAGGTTTAAAAAAGCAAAGTACACAAGAGTTTCGCACAGCTGCCCTGGGTGACTTAATCAAAGGACAGTATACCCATGTTCCTCCTGTTTACTGAGGACACCACTCTCTGGCTCACATAGACCTGTCCCGAACCTTCCAGCCACCTGGCACCTCCTGGCAGCATTCCATAATCATTCAAAACAAAGTTGCCACATCTCACTTTGCATAACATTGAGATCTTATAGCACTTCCTGTTCTTACCCATCATGTCTGTGTTCACCCATCACTCATGTGCTAACCCATCACTCCCTGAGTTCACTCATTATGCTCTGTGTTCACTCCCCGTGGTCACCTATCACCTTCTGAGCTCACCTATTACTCCCTGCTCTCACCCATCATTCTTTGGATTCACTCATCACTCCCCGAGTTCACCAATCACTCCCTGTGCTTGCCCATCTAGTGCTGAACCCATCTTTCACAGCCTGTGCTTGTTCCCTGGATGTGGGTGTCACTGGCACAGCTAGCATTTATTATGCACATCACATTGCAATTAGTTATGGAAGACGCTTCGGTGAGTTTCTGCAGGGCTACTTGCAGATAGTACACACTGCTGCTACTGAAAGTCATGGTGGAGGGAATGGATGTTCGTGGATGTGGTGCCAATCAAGCAGGCTGCTTTGTCCTGAATAGTGTTGAGCTTCTTGAGTGCTGTTGGAGCTGCACCCATCCAGGCAAGTGGTGAGTATTCCATTGTGCTCCCGACTTGTGCCTTGTGGGTAGTGGCCAGACTTCAGGAAGTCAGGAAGTAAATCATTTGCCACAGAATACCATGCCTTTGTGCTGCTCTGGTTGCGACGGTATTTACATGAGTGTGTAGTTCAGTTTCTGGTCAGTGTAACCCCTGGGATGTTGATAGTCTTTAAGTGTCTTAGAGTCTTTCTTTTTTGGAGTGTTCATTATGTGGTCAATACCTGCCTCTGTTTGGGCATGTCAAGGTGTTTCCCCTGCACTGGTGGTGGTCATTGGGGTGGGATTCTAGAATTGGGACACAGTCTTATAATAAGCGGCAAGCCATATAGGACTTAAATAGGCTAATGAGTCTAATCAAAATACAGATTCATAGATTTGCAGATATTAAAGATGGAGGGATATGGAGATAGTACGATAATGAGACTTTGAGATATATGATCAGCTATGGTCTAATTGATTCGTGGAGTGGGTTTGAGGGGCTGAATGGCCCACTCCAGCTCCTACTTTTGAGGTTCGTATGAAGTCGTCAAATCTGTAATTGTCCAGATCTTACTGTTTATGAGCATGGTCTGCTTCCTTAACTGAGCAATTGTAAATGGAACTGAACACTGTTCCATTTACAATTCCATTTACAATTCCAAAATCCTCATTTTTGTAAAGATTGTGTGCCATTTTAAATATCCTTTCAATTGAGTTAAATATTGGGGAGTAGAATATCCATGCAGATTGCTCCTGATATCCCTCTCTACGTTTGACTGTAAAACCCTGGAGAACCACGGTCAACAATGTAGTGTTTCTCTTCTATTTCCTAAAACTCCCTCCCTAAAGGGACTGTGGGTCTACCTATAGCATATAGACTGCAGCATAGGGATAAGCGTCCATCCAGTGATTCCACAAGTGAATGAATAAAAACATTCAACACCCAAGCCAAAGCCTCAATTTCTTCAGTTAATTGTAGGCCTGATTTTAATACAGAAATGGGGAGATCTCATGGGCAATGGATCGGCACAGTGGCTCAGTGGTTAGCACTACTGCCTCACAGCACCAGGAACTTGCATTCAATTCCACCATCGGGTGACTGCCTGTGTGGAGTTTGCACATTCTCCCTGTGGGGGTCTGGATGGGTTTCCTCTGGGTGCTCCAATTTCCTCCTACAGTCCAAAGATGTGCAGGTTAGATATTATCATAATTACATTTTTAAAATTATAAAAGTCTTTGATAGAATAGATACATGGAGAATGTTTCCTCTTGTGGGGAAGAGGACATCAATATAATTTGCTCATGGTGCAATCCAATTGGGACTTCAAAGCAAACTTAGTTCCAACAATAGCAATAACTTATATTCATATAGCACCTTTAACACAATTAAATATTCCAAGGTGCTTCAGAGGAGCATTATAAAACTTAGTGTAGTGATTGTAACGAAGTCAGCCAAGTGGACTTTATAGAATATGATTAGATTAGATTAGATTAGATTAGATTAGATTACTTACAGTGTGGAAACAGGCCCTTCGGCCCAACAAGTCCACACCGACCCGCCGAAGCGCAACCCACCCATACCCCTACATTTACCCCTTTAACCTAACATTACGGGCAATTTAGCATTGCCAATTCACCTGACCCTGCACATCTTTGTGACTGTGGGAGGAAACCGGAGCACCCGGAGGAAACCCATGCAGACACGGGGAGAATATGCAAACTCCACACAGTCAGTCGCCTGAGTCGGGAATTGAACCCGGGTCTCTGGCGCTGTGAGGCAGCAGTGCTAACCACTGTGCCACCGTGCCGCCCAATGAGTTCCCTCATTGAAGCTGTTAACGTGGTCCAACCAAGGAGCTCTGGCTGACAGATATAAACAGCAATATTCCCCCTCCAACTCTATTTTGATTTAGTCCCTACCCTCCCCTTCACTGTTTTGATCACACAGCATTGCCCTTTGATGTGAAGGGCAGTGCTTGTCACTGGCCACTTGGGTGTTTTCCTATCTTCCTGGTGGTGGAAATTGAATAAAGATTCGTACACCTTGTGTCTCTCACTGTGTCTCACACCTATACACACACACCATGGGTGCTGGGGAAAAAATAAGCACTACCACAGTTAGGCGGTAGTGTGGGAGTTAAAGGAAAAAAAAAGAGGAGTGTCTGATCACACAGCATTAAAGAAAAAAAAAATAAACAGCAGTATCAGACATCCTGTTCACTCTGGACTTCCATATGTAGATAAAGGCTAACCTGGTGACAGGATACTGGTTTCTGTGGAGTTATTTCACTAAGTATAATACAAACCATGTATGGAGATATTAAATCAGATGAATACTAGCTTGGCCAAAGAGGTAAGTTTTAAGGAGAGTCTTAAAGAAGGAAAGTGAGGTGGACAGGTGGTAAAGTATAGGGAGGGCATTCCAGAGGAGCCTAGACAATTGAAGGTGCAGCTACCAATTATGATTAAAATCAAGGATGCTCAAGAGACTAAATCAGAGGAGTGCGGAGATCTCAGAGGATTGTGGTGCTGGAAGAGATTTCAGAAATTATTTTCTCCATGCACCTAACCTGTTCCTATGAAGGGAAATGAAAACAATGATGAAGGTTTTAAAATCAATATGTTGTGGGCCTGAGAGTCAATGTAGTCCAGCAAGAACAGGGTCCCGGGAAAGGGTGATGCATCAAGATCCAGGATCAGGAGGCTTGGGGTGAGGTCACTCTGTTCTGGTCTGCTGGAGGGACTCCTGTGTTAGTGTTGTAGATGCACCAGGTCCATGATTTCTGCCCTTGTCCTGGATAAGGGTAAAGGGCTTGGTGTGAGCTAAGACATGGGCAGCAGAGTTTTGAATGATTTCATGTATACAGAAGGTAGAATATGGGCATGCAACCAACCAGTCAGTGAGTTAGAATAATGGAGCTTAGAGGGAACAAAAGCAAGAACGAGGGTTTCAGCTGGAAATACAATCATATAATAAAGAAACAGACCTTTTGGTCCAACTCATCCATTCCTATCATAGAGTCACAGAGTCATAGAGAAAAACAGCGCATAAACAGACCCTTTCCAACACATCCATGCTAACCAGATATCCTCGACAAATCTAGTCCCATTTGCCAGCATTTGGTTCATTTCCTGCAAATCCTTCGTATACCCATCCAAATGTCTTTTAAGTGTAATTGTACCAGACTCCACCACTTCCTCTGGCAGCTCATTCCATACTTGCACCACCGTGTGAAAACGTTGTCTCTTAGGTCCCTTTTAAATCTTTCCGCTCTCACCTTAAACCTATGCCCTCTAGTTTTGAACTCTCGTAACTCACGGAAAAGATCTTGTCTATTTACCCTATCTATGCCCCTCATGATTTTATAAACTTCTATAATGTCACCCCTCAGCCTCTGATGCTCGAATAAAAATAGCCCCAGTCATTTCAGCCTCTCCCTGTAGCTGAAACCCTCCAATCCTGTCAACAATCTTGTAAATCTTTTCTGCACCCTTTCAAATTTAACAACATTTTTCCTTTGGCAGGGAGACCAAAGTGGCCTCGTAAGACAGGATGAACTCAGGTGACATTTCACTGCCGAAATGTTGCTGGGAAATATGAAGTTGGAAGCTCATCTCCCCGGGTCAAGTGCGATATACCAAGGTTGCTAACACACTGCTTTAATCTCAGATCATTGCCATGGAGAGCGATTGTCTTGGTAGTTAAGACATGTTGTTTGGAGCAGGCAGCAAAAACAATAGTTTCGTTCTTTCCAATATTTAACTAATAGATGTTGGTGTTCATTCAGTACTGGAGGTCAGATAGACTGTATGATAATTTAGCAACAAGGAAGGAGTATCACAAAACAGAGAATTAAAGAACGTCAGAGAGTAGTGAGAATGTGGAACTCCCTACTGCATGGAGTGGTTGAAATGAGTTGCACTGATGTATTTAACCTTCCTCAGGATTGTCTCTCCCTTTTTGGCATCAGAAACTACACATTAACATGGTATAGTTTCCTAAGTAATGGACGGGCATCATCATTACAGACCTCAGTTTCTTTACGTAATGAGTGGGAGAGATTCAATAATAAATGTAAGTAATATCACTTTTCCTTTAGAAAATGTAATCATAGATTTCCTGTACTTTCCTGCAAGAAGCATTTATGGTTTTTGTTATAGCACAATCTCCCACAACATTGTCTACACACACAGCTGCCTCTGTTAGTTTTGCTGCTGGCTTTCTTTGCTGTTTACAATAATGTTCCTTGTATGAGGACTCACCTTCCGTCCAAAGAGCCAGGAACAAAATAGTGAATGTAAACTGGAAAACCTTCTTCATTACAGGATGCTGCCTTTCTAAGACAATCACTTCAGAAACAGCAGAAACTGCTGGAGAAACTCAGCACATCTGGCAGCATCTGTGGAAAGAAAGCAGAGTTAATGTTTTGGGTCCGTTGACCCTTCTTCAGAACCAATTGTAGTTAAGAAAAGGTAGCTATATATGCTGTAGGTGGGATAGGGGAAGGGGTTGGAGTTAACAATCATTGGGGATGGAGCCCAAAGAGAGGGAAAAAAACAGTTGGGGAAAGGAATGGGTAATGTTCAGCCTGGGAGAATGAATAGCTGCTAATGGAGACTATTAGTAGCTGACAATGGGTTGTTTGTAGAAGTAACCCATGTGATGACAAAGCCTGGTGCATGGGAGTTGGAATAAAAATATGGGATATGGTGCTCAGGCCCTAAAATTATTGAACTCAATATTGAGTCCAGAAGGCTGCAGAATTCCCAAGCGGAAAATGAGGTGCTGTTCTTCCAGCTTGCGCTGAGCTTCACTGGATAACTGTAGCAAGCCTGAGATAGAGATGTTGGTCTGGGAATACAGTGGGGCATTGAAGTGGTAGGCAACTGGAAGCTCAGGGTCATTTTTGCAATCAGAACATAGATGTTCTGCAAAGCAATTGCCCATCAGCATTTCATTTCCCCAAAGCAGAGCAGACTTCATTGAGAGCAGTGAATTCAGTGGTCTAGATTGAGTTAAGCGCAGGTAAATCACTGTTTCACTTGGACTGAAACAAATACTTGTTTCTTCTGACCCCATGACACAGGATCGCTCTCAGTGCCAAGTTTGGAGAAGAGGGTCCACATTTCATGACAGGTGCCTTCTTTACAGTTTGCATAGGCTGCTGGCAAACCTGCCCTAATAGAACAGCTGGCTGTGGAACGAAGCCTGTAAGGGCTTCTATTCTGTGACGACAGCTGACTGGAGAATGAGGCAACATTAATTGAAGCACACCATAAAAGGGGGTGGTGCAGTTCAGGCTCAAAAATTGTGAAATTGTTCATAGCAGAGCAGAGGCAATGTGACTGACATGATATGGAATCGGACAACATGCTGAAGGATGTTTATTTGAGGAAAGTAATAGCAACTCTAAAAGCAGGCGCAATGAATGGAAATCACTCACCAAGTCAACTCATTCACCCAGAGACCAGAAGAAATACGAACAGGAGTAGACCATTCAGCCCCTTGAGTGTACTCCACCGTTCAATAGTTTCAAGCCAAGTATATTTTCCCACATTTTCCCTGTAACTCCTGATTCCCTGACTGATCAAGAATCTATCTCTTTCAGCCTTAATACATACAAGGACTCCCCCACCACTGCTCTCAATGGCAATGAGTCCCAAAAGACTCACTCTCTTCTGAGAGAAGAAAATTCTCCTGATCTCAGATTAAATTGGTGCCCATTAAATTCTGAGACTGTGCCTCTGGTTCTACACTCTCCCATGAGGGGAAACATCGTCTCAGCATTTCCCCTGTCAAGCCCTTTAGGAATCCTTTATGTGTCAATTAGATCATGTCTCATTCTTCTAAACTCCAGTAGAGTCCCAACCTGTTTAATTGTTGCTCATAAGACAATCTTTCCATTACAGGGATCACCCTAATTAAACTTCCCTGAACTGTCTCCAATGAAATAAAACCTTTTCTTAAATGAGGGGACCGAAACTGCTCACAGTACTCCAGATGTGGTCTCACCAATCCTTGTGCAGTTGCAGTAAGACTTCCGGATTCTTATTCTCCAATACCCTTGAAATAAGGGCCAACCTTCCATTAATCTTCCTGATTACCTGCTGGCCCTGCGAGCTAGCTTTGTATTTTGTACATAAGTACCCTGCAGTCTCTTTGTGTTGCAGCTTTCTGCAGTTTTTCTCCATTTAAATAATATTCTGTATTTTGTTCTCCTTTCTTTATCTCAGAGTACAACAGGACCTTGATCAGATAGACACATAGAGTCATAGTGTCCTACAGCAGGGAGACAGGCTCTTTGGCCCAAACTGGTCCATGCCAAACAAAATGTACATCCACGCTAACCCCATTTCCAATATCCTTCTAAACATTTCCTATCCATGTATCTGTTCAAATGCCTTTTAAATGTTGTTAATGTACCCGTCTCAATCACTTCCACAGGCAGTTCATTCTGTATGTGTGCTACCCTCTGTGTAAAAAATGTGCCCCTCAGGTTCCCTCTTATTCTTTCCCCTCTAACCTTAAGCTGATGCCTTCTAGTTCTTGATTCCCCAACCCTGGGAAAAAGACTGAGTGCATTTACCCTATCCATGCCTCTCGTGATCCTATACACTTCTATAAGATCTCCATTCAGTCTTCTATGCTCTAAAGAAAAAGGTTCTAGCTTGTCCAACCTCTCCCTATAATTCAGAAAATTGGGTTTTGGCAACATCCTTGTAAATTTCTCTTGCACTCTTTCCAGTTTAATAACATTCTTCCCGTAGCAAGGTGACCAAAACGGAACACAATACTCCAAGTGCGGCCTCATCAACGTCCTACACAATTGCAACATAACTTTCCAACTACATTGTACTATATTCAGTGCCCTGACTGATGAAGGCCAATGTGCCAAAAGTTTTCTTCACTGCCCTGTCTACCTGTGACTCCACTTTCAGAGAACTGTACATCTGAACTCCAAGGTCCCTCTGTTCCACTGCACTCCTAAAGATCCTACCATTCACCATGAAACACGTAGGGTCTGTTTCCATGCTGTACATCTCTATGACTTGATTTGACTTTCCAAGAGACCTTACACTTTTCCATGTTAAACTCCATTTGCCATTTCAGAGCCCACTTCCCCAAGTGATCGAGGTCCTGCTGCAATTTCTGATAACCTTCCTCACTGTCCACAATACCTCCTATTTTAGTGTCATCTGCAAACTTATTTATCATGCCTTGTACATTATCTTCCAAATCATTGATATAGATAACAAACAGCTGAAAATGTGTTGCTGGAAAAGCGCAGCAGATCAGGCAGCATCAAAGGAACAGGAGAATCGACGTTTCGGGCATAAGCCCTTCTTCAGGAATGAGGAAAGTGTGTCCAGCAGGCTAAGATAAAAGGTAGGGAGGAGGGATTTGGGGGAGGGGCGTTGGAATTGCGATAGGTGGAGGGAGGTCAAGGTGGAGGGAGGTCAAGGTGAGGGTGATAGGCCGGAGTGGGGTGGGGGCGGAGAGGTCAGGAAGAAGATTGCAGGTTAGGAAGGCGGTGCTGAGTTCGAGGGATTTGACTGAGACAAGGTGGGGGGAGGGGAAATTAGGAAACTGGAGAAATCTGAGATAACAAACAGTAATGGATCCAGCACTGACCCCTGAGGCACTCCACTAGTCACAACAAGCATCCTTCCACTATTACCCTCTGCTTCCTACCATCAAACCAATTGTGTATCCAATTTGCCAGCTCTCCCTGGATGCCATGCTATCTAATCTTCCAGAGCAGCCCACCGTGTGGAATGTTACTGAAATTCTTATAGATTACATCTACCCTAGCCCTCGTCCTGGTCACTTCATCAAAGAACTCTAACAAATTTGTGAGGCATCATTTCCCATGCAAAAAGCCATGCTGACTATTCCTAATCAAACCCTGTCATTCCAAATGCATGTTATCTCTCAGAATCTTCTCATGTAACTTACGTACCACAGATATTAAACTTACTGGTCTATCGTTCCCAGGTTTTTCTTTGCAGCCCTTCTTGAATAAAGGCACAACATTTGCTACCTTCCAGTCTTCTGGGACCTCACTCATGGCTAACAAAGATGCAAAAATATCAGCCAGGGCCCCGCAATCTCTTCCCCATCCTCTTGCAGTTAGGACCAGGAAATTTATCCATCTTCATACATTCTAATACATCCAACACCTCCTCTACTGTGATACGGACTGTCCCCAAGATAAGGCCACCAAGTTCCCCAAGTTCCTAAGTCTTCACATCTTTCTCCACGGTAAACACAGAGGAGAAATATTTATTGAGGACCTCGTTCATCTCCTGGGGTTCTACACATACATGTCCACTTTGGTCCTTGAGGGGTCCTATTCTCTCTCTAGTTATTCTTTATCCTTTAATATACTTACAGAACCTATTTGGACTCACCCTAATCTTCTCAGTCAAGACCATCTCGTGTCCCCTTTTCAACCTCCTGATTTCTTTCTTCAGTAAACTCCTGTATCCCCTATATATCTCCAGGGATTCCCTTCATCCCAGCTGTCTATACGTGAGCCATGCCTGCTTTTTTCTGGTCAAAGCCTCAATATCTCTTGTTATCCAGGATTCCCTATTCCTGTCAAGCTTGCCCTTCACCCTCACAGGAACATATCAACCTTGAACTCTAGCTATCTCACTTTTAAATGCTTCCCACTTGCCGGAGGCCCCTTTGTCTGCAAACAAATTATTCCAATCAATCCCTGCAAGCTCCTGTCTAATTCCATCAAAATTCTCCTTGCCCCAGTTTAGAACTTGAGCCTGTGGACCAGTTTTGTCCCTCTCCATAACTATTGGAAAATTAATAGAACAATGGTCACTGGTGCTCCCTAGTGCTTCCCCATTGTCACCTCTGTCACTTGTCCTGCCCTATTTCCCAAGAGTAGGTTGAGTTTTACTTGTTCCTGAGTAGGACCCCCCAATACTGCTTGAGGAAACTTTCCTGAATGCACTTAACAAATTCCACCCCATCTCAGCCCTCAACACTCTGGCAGTCCCAGTCTATAGTAGGAAAATTAAAATCCCCTACTATGATAACCCTATTGCTACTACAAGTTTCCCCAGTCTCCCTGCAGATTTGTTCCTTTAATTCCTGTTGACTATTTGGGGGCCTATAGTACAACCCCAATAACGTCACTATTCCCTTCTTATTTCTTAGCTCCACCCACAAAGCCTCACTGGATGATTCCTCATTTATTTCATCTCTGACTACTGCTGTGAGACTCACCTTAATCAAAAATGCAACTCCCCCTTCCTTCATTCCACCATCTCTGTCCCGCCTGAAGCACCTGTATTCTGGCACGTTAAGCTGCCGGTCCTGTCCCTCTTTTAGCCATGTTTCTATAATATCCCAGTATCACTTACCTATCGATGCCCTGAGGTCATTGGCCTGACCTGTCAGCCCTATTGCATTCCTTGTTCCCTGTCATACTCCAGCCTGACCTATTTCTTCACTTTACTATTTCTGATTACTGTATCTTCTTCCAGCCTTGCACTCACCTCCTTGCTGTTGAGGATCCCAACCCTCTGCCAATCTAGTTTAAATCCTCCCTTGTCGTATTAGCAAACCTGGTCACCAAGATATTGGTCCGCCTCCAGCTCATATGTAATCCGTCCCTCTTGAACAGGTCACCTCTGCCCCAGAAAAGATCCCAATGACCTAAAAATCTGAATCCCTGCCCCCTGTACTAATTCTTTAGCCACGCATTGATCTGTGATATCCTCGTGTTCTTATCTTCACTGCACGTGGCACTGGAAGTAATCTGGAGATTACCACCGACGAGGTCCTGGTTTTTAACTTTTCTCCTTGCTCTCTATAATCACTCCACAGAACCTCCTCCCTATTTCTATCTATGTCATTTGTGCTAACGTGCAAAGTAACTTCTGGCGGATCACCCTCCCCCTTGAGAACATTCTGCAGCCGCTCCAAGACATCCTGGATCCTGGCATCCAGGAGGCAACACTCCATGCTGAATTCCCATTTGCAACCACAGAATCTCCTGTCTGTCCCTCTGCCTGGAGTCTGAAGAGGCAGGGGAGGCCCTAAATAAGTTTTTTTGTTTCAGTATTCACTAGAGAAAGAGACCTTGTTGATAGTGAGAATATCTTGGCTTGAATAATAGGCTTGAACATATTGATATTAAGAAAGTGGATGTGCTGTAAATTCTGGGAAGCATCAAGATGGACAAGTCCCCAGGGCCAGAGCATATATATATCCAAGGTTACTATGGGAAGCGAGGAATGAGATTGCTGTGCCTATGGCAATGATCTTTGCATCCTCACTCTCCAAGGGAGTAGTACTGGATGATTGGAGGAAGGTGAATGTTGTTCCTATGTTCATAAAATGGGAATAGGGAAATCCTTGGGAATTATAGACCAGTCAGTCTTACATTTGTAGTAAGCAAGGTACTGGAAAGGGTTCTGAGAAATAGGATTTATAACTATTTGGAAAAACATAGTTTGATTAAAGATAGTCAGCATAGCTTTGTGAGGGGCAGGTCATGTCTTATGAACCTTATTGAGTTCTTTGAGGATGTGACAAGACAAGTTGATGAAGGTCAAGCAGTGGATGTGGTGTATTTGGATTTCAGTAAGGCATTTGAAAGGTTCACCATGGTAGGCTCATTCAGAAAGTTAGGAGTATGGAGAAAGTGGCTGTCTGGATACAGAATTGGCTGACCAAAAGATGACAGTGAGTGGTAGTGGATGGAAAGTATTCCACCTCGAGGTTGGTGGCCAGTGGTGTCCTGCAGGGATCTATTCTTGGGCCTGTGCTCTTTGTAGATTTTATAAATGACTTGGATGAAGAAGTGGAAGGTGGGTTAGTACATTTGCTGATGACATAAAGGTCGGTGGTGCTTTAGATTGTGTCCAGGGCTGTTGCAGGCTACAACAAGGCATTGACAGATTGTAGAGCTGGGCTGAAAAGTGGCAGATGGAGTTCAACCTGCATAAATATGAGGTGATTTACTTTGGAAGGTCGAATTTGAATGCTGAATACAGGGTTAAAGTCAGGATTCTTGGCAGTGTGGAGGAACAGCATGATCTTGGGGTCCACGTACATAGATCCCTCAAAGTTTCCACCCAAGTTGATAGGTTTGTTAAGAAGGTTTATGGTGTTTTGGCTTTCACTAACAGGGGTATTGAGTTTTAAGAGCTATGAGGTTTTACTGCGGCTCTATAAAACCACTCTTGGAATATTGTGTTCAGTTCTGCTTGCTTCATTATAGGAAGGATGTAGATGCTTTCGAGAGGGTACAGAGGACATGTACCAGGATGCTGCCTGGATTGGAGGGCTTGTCTTATGAAGAGAGGTTGACAAGAGCTAGGGCTTGTCACACTGGAGAGAAGAAGGAAGAGGGGTGACTTGATTGAGGGGTACAGGGTAATGAGAGGCATAGATGGAAGAGATAGCCAGAGACTTTTCCCCAGGGCAGAAATGTCATTAAGGGTCATAATTTTAAGGTGATTTGGGGAAGTATAGGGGAGATGTCAGAGGTAGGTTCTTTACACAGAGAGTGGTGGGTGCATGGAATGCACTGCCAGCGGTGGTAGTAGAGTCAGAGACATTAGGGACATATAAGTGACTGCTTGACAAACACATGGACAGCAGTAAATTGAGGGGTGTGTAGGTTAGGTTGATCTTACATTAAGATAAGTGCTCGGTGCAAAATTATGGGCTGAAGGGACTGTACTGTGCTACACTGTTCTGTTCTAACTATCGAGTCTCCCATCACTGAAGTCCTGTTTATCTTTACCCTTTCCCGCTGTTCCCCAGGGCCAGTTGTAGTGCAACTGACCTGGCTACTGCTACTTTCCCCTGAATGGTCATCTCCCACCAGTAACACCCAAAATGGTATACTTGTTTTTGAGGGAAATGGCCACAGGAGATTCCTGCACTCTCCCTTTGCTTTGCCTGGTGGTCACCCAGCTACTCTCTGCCTGCAGCTTAAGTATGACCATCTCACTAAAACTCTTATCTGTGAAGTGCTCAGCATTTTGGATGATCGTGAGTGCATCCAGCTCTAGCTCCAGCTCCAGCTCCCTAACACTGTCTCCCAGGAGCTGCAGCTGGGTGCACTCCCAGCAAGTGTAGACATCAGGAACAATAGGCCAATGGGCTAAGGAATCTGTTTTGAGGCCACTGCTGACCTAAATGAGGGTGTAGAAAGATGGGTTAGTAAATGTGCAGATGACACTAAGGTCGGTGGAGTGCTGAAGGATGTTGCGGGTTACAGCATGACATACATAACTGCAGAGCTGGGCTGAGAGGTGGCAAATGGAGTTTAATGTGGAAAAGTGTGAGGTAATTCACTTTGGAAGGAGGAACAGAAATAAAGAGTACTGGGTTCATGCTGAGATTCATGGTAGTGTAGATGAGCAGAGAGATCTCAGTGTCCATGTACATAGATCCCTGAAAGTTACCACCCAGGTTGATAGGGTTGTTAAGAAGGCATATGATATGTTAGCTCTTATTGGTAGAGGGCTTGAGTTTCGGAGTCACAAGGTCATGCTGCAGCTGTACAAAACTCTGGTGCAGCCGCATTTGGATTATTGCATACAGTTCTGGTCACCCCATTATTGAAGGATGTGAAAGCTTTGGAAAGGATTCAGAGGAGATTTACCAGCATGTTGCCTGGTATGGAGGGAAGGTCTTATGAGGTAAGGCTGAGGGACTTGAAGCTATTTTTGTTAGAGAGAAGAAGGTTAGAGGTGACTTAATTGAGACATATAAGATAATCAGAGGGTTAGATAGGGTGGACAGTGAGAGGCTTTTTTTTCGGATAGTGATGGCTAGCAGGAGGGGACATAGCTTTAAATTGAAGGGTAATAGATATAGAGCAGATGTCAAACGTAGCTTCTTTACTCAGATAATAGTAGGGGCATGGAATGCACTGCCTGCAACAGTAGTACACTTGCCAACTTTCAAAGCATTTAAATGGTCATTGGATAAACAAATGGATGAAAATGGAATAGTGTAGGATAGATATGCTTCAGATTGGTTCCACAGATTGGGGCAACATCGAGGGCCGAAGGGCCTGTACTGTGCTGTAATGTTCTATGTTCTATGAATGGCAGATGGAGTTTAATACAGATAAATGTGAGGTGTTGCACTTTGGTCAGGCAAATCAGGGCAGGACTAATACAGCTAATGATCGGGCCTTAGGGACCATTGCTGAAAAAAAGAGGCCTAAGGATACAGATGCATTGTTCCTTGATAGTGGAGTCACAGGTAGACAGAGTGGTGAAGGTGTCTGGCACACTTGCCTTCAATGGTCAGTACACTGAGTATAGGACTTGGGATGTCATATTGCGGCCGTACAGGTTGGTTAGACCACTTTTAGAATATGGCATTCAATTCTGGTCTCCCCACTATAGGATAGATGTTGTTAAACCCAACGCCCTTGCCATTATGAATCTTTTCTACACCTCACCAATGCTGACATAGCATTCACACAAACTCAAACACACACACACACCTTTATGTCCTCACACTTTTCCAGCAGATAACATGGGTTATTGATTTAAAGAGTGAATGATTTGTTTATTCCTTCAACAATATAGTTCCATGAAATTATTGCACTAGTTCAAGGGAGCAGCAACCCTTCTGAGTTGCCAGTGGGAGTTGGCATGTGTGCGCTGTATGACAGTTGTTACACTCCGAGCAGTCAGTGCCTGAGGATATTTTCCAAACTGTCAGAGGATATCTTTTCTCTTCTAACTCAACAGTAACTTTTGAAAGGATAAAGGATATCAGTCAACAGTGGTTAAGTTGTACTAATGTGCAAAACATCACAGCCAAAAAAAAAATATTTGAAGTAAAGCTAGAGGGAAAAGTGCAGCTTTTAGGAGAGAACATTAGAAATGATGAGAAACTGACCTGGATGAGGGGACAAATACATGGAATCCTCTCCCTGTCACAAATGTAACAGTGGAGTCACAGTCAAAGCTTGGGCCAAGTCTGCTTTTTAAAGAAGTGGTAATATATCAGTTCCACTCAGCAGTGACTGAAAAGTTTCCTAAATAGACATTTACAGGGAAAAAAGAGGGAGGATGTAAATTGACAACATTAATCTTTTCCCTTTTACAAATTGTTTTTAAAACTACCATCATCAAACAAAACATGTCTTTAAAATGTATAAAATTATTTTTATTGACAGTCCTGAAGGGAAATCTTTATCTTTCTGTGAAAGGTTGTATATCCTGCTTTGATTAACCTTTGAAGTTCAATAACTTCAGAACATGAACTCCACCCTTCTTTTTTATTTCTTTTCCCTCTCAGGACTGAATCATGTTTCATGTCTTTGCCATCAGTTACAGCTGATCTTTATTTTGCTATTAACACCAACTCTGAAGTAATGTTCTGAACTTAGTTCTCTACAATCATTTCCTTTATGATCTTTGACATGTCTGATTTCTCATCTCCCTCATACTCTATGAGGAAGCATCACAGAAGCGCTTCACAGGAGGCTTCCAAGCACTGAGGATGTCACCTAGTCAGGGGACGAAACGTCTGCAACACAAATTCCCAGCCAGCGAACAGAACCACAACAACGAGCACCCGAGCTACAAGTCTTCTCACAAAGTTTGAATCCCTCATACTCTATTCTTTCCCTGACCTTCTCCATTATTTGAATTGTTCCTCCTCAGTTTATGAACAGCATAAATCCCATCACTTTTCCATCTCTCATCAGCTCTGAAGAAAAGTCATATTGGACTTGGAACATTAAGTGTTGCTGTGTTCTCTCTCCACATATGCTGCCAGACCTGCTGAGTTTCTCCAGCATTTTCTATTTTAATTTCAGATTTCCAGCATCAGCAATATTTCACTTTTATTTAATGAACCTTATCTCAGGATTATTATGGTTTAATCTTTGGACACCTGGCCCAGCTGTAACACATTGATCTCTTTGGGTGAAGGGTTGTCTCAGTGTTGTACCTAACCAAAAGGTATTTGAATATATATATATATTGTAATGATCACATTCTTGTTTTAGTCACAGGGTAGTTACCAGCAATGAACTCAAGAGGGATGAACAGTGAGTGAGTGAAAGAGAGAGAAAGAGAGTGGCAGAAAAATGCCAGAAAGAAAGAGACAAATGATTAAAAAAAATAGTGACGGAAAGAGAAAGATATTGTCACTTGTTAGCATCTATTGGATGGAGAACGAGAGAAAGTGATAGGCAGATAGACCATTCCTTAATTCAATCTTTAAAAAAGCCCAACAATTTCTTGAAGGATATAAGACAAGTTCAGGGCTATTTCGTTTCTGTCCACCCAGCAGAAGGTGGGATTAACGATTGGATTGGATGCAGGGTCAAAGGTAAGGTTAGCGATGGCATGACAAGTAGGACAGGAAGGGTTCAGGAACTGAGTTGATTCAGAGCAGAAAAAGTATGTTTCAAAGAGAAACATTTATATCTGACCATGTCTACATTGGAGGTGTTCAGGAAAATGGGCCCAAGGTGCTACATGGGAAAACAAAAGAAATAAATTACACTGAAACCTTAAAATAAAATACTGCCTGCAGACGTCAACATCTCCATACTCCATCACAACGTCCCAGCTTAGCCAAGAGGAAAGAGGAAAAAGTATTAAACATAGAGAAGCCAGCAGCGAAGAAAGAGACAGCAGAGGCACTGCAGACAGAGTGAGAAACAGCTACATCAGTACATAAGGGCTAGACAAGTGATCTTTTCATCGACACACTGTGTAGAGGATCAGCAAGCAATATCTGTAATATCACTGGGGATCTTTTCTGATGCTCATTCTGGAAAATGTGAAAGCTAACACACAGAATATATCTCTCTGTATCTCTTTAAGTTGCTCCTTAAACTCAAACACTTTGCCCAAGTTTTTGCTCACCTCTTATGTCTCCTGTGATTTGGTATTCATAGAGTCATAGGATCCTTATCGTGTGGGAAGCAGGCCATTTGGTGCATCAAGTCCACACAACCCCTCCAAACAGTATCCCACCCAAACCCACCCCCATCTCCGTAAGCCCACATTTGCCATGGCTAATCCAGCTAACCTGCACATCTTTGGACTATGGGAGGAAACTGGAGCACCTGGAGGAAACCCATGCAAGTGTGGGGAGAATATGCAAATTCCACACAAACAGTCACCAGGGGCTAGAATCAAATCCAGGTCTCTGTTGTTGTGAGACAGCAGTGCTAACCACTGAGCCGCCATGCTGCCCTCACCATGCAATGTTGTTTGATAGTGTTCTTGGCAGACACTTTATGACAGTGAGACGGCATTAAAGGCGCTACATAAATGCAAAGTGTTGTGCTAAAGCTCCAAACTTCTACAGATCGAGCTTGCACAGCATAGTTGAAATAACATTCCTCCAACCATTTGGTTTCTAATTATCCCAGGCCTGATTTACAAGTACCATGTCAAGGCACTAGTTATGTGAGAAATGTGCTTGAGCAGCCTCTTAAGGCAAAGATGGACTTTAATCAGGCTGTAGTTGAAAGCTCTTAATCTTCTCCACTCTGTGGGATAAGCCCGTGTGTAGTTACTGAGTCCCCTTCTTACATATTGCTGCAAAGTTGAATGGGAAAGTGTTCACCTGCTGACAGGCACTGACGATGGATATGGAAAGCTTGCCAGGAACCACTGAGGCTAGGCTTCAGAATTGAGGGCAAAATGGCTAAGGGAGTTCATTTCTTTCACACAATGTGGTTTTTGTTGATTAGTTTGTCACAATTTGAATGGTGTGAAATGATGTGACTTTATTCATCAGCGTACTGCTCTACAAACAGGATCTCAGTCTGGGTGAAAGGAACACAGCTCTAAGGTCAATTAAAATAATCCAATAGTAGTTATTAATTTGGAGCCTAAGGACGAGCTCAAGTTTCATTGCTTTTTTAATTGTATGGTTTGGCGAGTGCACCTTGAAGGTTAACTGGATAAAGGCTGCTATTTCTGACCTAAAGGTCAGCTTGTATTCCTTTATTACAAGGCTATGAAGTTCGGTAGGCTGAGCCATCAAAGGTAATTGACCAGTGTGTACCAATGAAGTGGCGAACTACAATAAGAGATTCTGAAGCACAAGGCTGCAGTGAATGAGAACATATGACAGACATTTTCTGATCAACCTGTTCAGAGATTTTATTACAAATCTTCGATCAGGTAGGACTTGGGCCTGAACCTCCTGGCTCAGAGCTACAGGGTGTGAAGAAAGAGTTGGCTGAAGTGGACTGGGAAAATAAACTAAAAGCTAAGATATTATAGAGGTAGCAAGATGTATCAAATTTAAAAAAATGTTCAATGCTGCAAAGATTAGTGACAGCTCAGAAAATTGGGAACATTTTAGTGATCAGCAAACAATGACTAAAAAAAGGGAGAAATTAGTATGAGAAAGTGAGCAAGAAATATGAAAACAGACAATCAACCTTCCAGAAAAAAACAATAGCTAAATTAGGTGCTCATCCTTTACAGAAGGAGACTGAGAAATTAATTATGGGAAATAAGGAATCTTTAACCAAGGATTTTGTATGAAAACGAACCTTCCAGCTCAGTGAGCAATCCTACATCCAGAACCTCAACCTGAGCTACAAATCTTCTCAAAACTCAGTAATTTTGTATTTGTCCTCAGAGTGGAAGATACAGAGAGCAACCCAGGAGTTGTAGAAAATCAAAAGGCAAAAGGGTGGGGGGAACCGAAAACAATCATGATCACTAGAGGAAAAGTATTAGAGAAAGTAAAAATCAAGTCCCTGGGACTTGATCTGCATTTTAGGGTCTTAAAAGAAGTAGCTGAGAGATAATAAATACATGGCTTTAATTTTCTATAATCTGGAAGGGTCCCAAGCAGACTGGAAACCCACAAGTATAACACTTCGACACAAGAAAGGAGAGAGACACAAAACTGGAAACTCCAGGTCAGTTAGTCTAACATCAGTTAGTGGGATAATGTTGAAACTCCTTCTTTAGTAGAAATATACTTAAAGAGGGAAATCAGGAGGGCAAAAGGGGACATGAGATAGCATTGGCAAATAGTATTAAGGAAAATCCAAAGGGATTTTATACATTCTTTAAGGACAAAAGGGTAACTAGAGAGAGATCAGAGATCCCGCAAAGATCAGCAAGGCAGCTTATGTGTGGAACCGCAGGAGATGGAGGAGATACTAAACGAGTATTTTGCAACAGTGTTTACGGTGGAGAAGGACATGGAAGATATACAGTGTGAGGAAATAGATGGTGACATCTTAAAAAATGTCCATATTACAGAAGAGGTGGTGCTGAATGTCTTAAAACATATAAAGGTGGATAAATTCCGAGGACCTGATCAGGTGTATCCTAGAATTCTATGGGAAGCTAGGGAAGTGATTGATGGGCCCTTTGCTGAGATAGTTGGATTATTGGTAGTCACAGGTGAGATGTCAGAAGACTGGAGGTTGGCTAATGTGGTGCCACTACTTAGGAAAGGTGGTAAGGAAAAGCCAGGGAACTATAGACCAGTGAGCCTGACATCGGCGATGGGCAAGTTGTTGGAGGGCATCCTGAGGAATACGACTTACATGTATTTGGAAAGGCAAGGACTGATTAGGGATAGTCAACATGGCTTTGTGTATGGGAAATCATGTCTCACAAAATTGATTGAGTTTTTTGAAGAAGTGACAAGGAGGATTGATGAGGGTAGATGGGTGGATGTGATCTATATGGATTTCAGTAAGGTGTTTGAAAATGTTCCTCATGATAAACATGTTAGCAAGGTTAGATCACATGGAATACAGGGAGAACTAGTCACTTGGATACAGAATTGTCTCAAAGGTAGAAAACAGAGGGTGGTGGTGCAGAGTTGCCTTTCAGACTGGGGGCCTGTGACCAGTGGTGTGCCACAATGAATGGTGCTTTTCATCATTTATTGTTTAGAGATTAGATTAGATTACTTACAGTGTGGAAACAGGCCCTTCGGCCCAACAAGTCCACACCGACCCGCCGAAGCGCAACCCACCCATACCCCTACATTTACCCCTTTAACCTAACACTACGGGCAATTTTGCATGGCCAATTCACCTGACCCGCACATCTTTGGACTGTGGGAGGAAACCGGAGCACCCGGAGGAAACCCACGCAGACACGGGGAGAACGTGCAAACTCCACACAGTCAGTCGCCTGAGTCGGGAATTGAACCCGGGTCTCTGGCGCTGTGAGGCAGCAGTGCTAACCACTGTGCTACCGTGCCGCCCATTTATGTAAATGATTTGGATGTGAACATAGGAGGTATCGTTTGCAGATGACACCAAAGTTGAAGGTGTGGTGGACAGCAAAGAAGGTTACCTCAGAGTACAACAGGGCCTTGATCAGATGGGCCAATAGGCTGAGAAGTGGCAGATGGAGTTTAAATTAGATAAATGTGAGATGCTGCAGTTTGAAAAGGCATGTCAGGGCAGAACTTCTACACTTAACGGTAAGATTCAGGGGAGTGTTGCTGAATAAAGACACTTTGGAGTGTAGGTTCATGTTTCCTTGAAAGTGGAGTCGTAGGTGGACAAGATAGTGAAGAATGCGTTTGGTATGCTTTCCTTCATTGGTCAGAGCATTGAGTATAGGAGTTGCAGCTGTACAGGATATTCGTTAGACCACTTTTGAAATATTGTGTGCAATTCTGGTCTCCCTCCAATTGGAAGGATGTTGTGAAACTTGAAAGGGTGCAGAAAAGATTTGCAAGGATGTTGTCAGGGTTGGAGGATTTGAGCTATGTGGAGAGGCTGAATAGGCTGGGGCTGTTTTCCCTGGAACAGCGGAGGCTTAAAGGGTGACCTTACAGAGATTTATAAAACCATGAGGGGCATGGATAAGGTAAGTAGTCAAGGTCTTTTCCCAGGCAGGGGAGCCCAGAACCAGAGGGCATAGGATTAGGGTAGAGAGGAAAGATTTTAAAATGACCTAAGGAAGGGGCAATGTTTTCACTCAGAGGGTGATGCATGTATGGAATGAGTTGCCAGAGGAAGTGGTACAATTACAATATTTAAAAGGCATCTGGATGGGTATATGAATAGGAAGGGTTTAGAGGGATATAAGCCAAGTGCTGGCAAATGGGATTAATTAGTTTAGGATATATGGTCGGTATGGATGAGTTGGACTGAAAAATCTGTTTCTGTTCTATACATCTCTATGACTCTAGCAGGCTGTAGCAGAACTTTTAGAAAATCATTATTCTATCAAACAAAGTCAACACAGTTCCTTGAAAGCGAAATAGTGTTTGACAAATGTTAGAATTTTTTGAAGATGTAACAAGCAGGGTGGATAAAGGGGGACCAGTAGATTATGTGTGTTTGAATTTCCAAAAAACATTTGGTAAGATACCTCATAAAAGTCTGATAAAGGATTGGCAAACTAACTGGAAACAGAGTGTCTGGATAAATGGACAATTTTCACATTGGGAGATAGTGAGGACTGCAGATGCTGGAGATCCTGATTCTGATGAAGGGCCTATGCCCGAAACATCGATTCTTCTGCTCCTCAGATGCTGCCTGATCTGCTATGCTATTCCAGCACCAATTTTCACATTGGTAAACTGTAACTAATGGATAGTCATAGGGACCACAGTATGAACCAGGAGCAGGAGGTAGGTCAGTTGGCCCCCTCAACTCTGCTCAGTCATTTGACACTATCATAGCTCATCAGATTGTGACCATAACTTCACTGATCTGACATGATCTTATTGAGCAGAGGAGTTAGCTCAAGGGGCTGTAAGGTGTTATCCTGCTCCATATTTATATAGTCATATAGTATCTGAAATGTCAACTCATTATCCAGACTATCAATTCACTATCAGGACTGCTGACTGTAAAATAAAATGCTGGTGAGCCATGCTGTGACTTCTTTAATAAGGGATCCCATGATAGAACAGAAATAAAATTCCACTTACTTTCCCTACTTGTTTGGGGAGTTTGGATGATAGTTTGCTCTGGTAAAGAGTAAGTGGCAAGCACATTGTTCTTAGAATCATAGAATCCCTACAGTGTGAAAACAGTCCCTTTGGCCCAACAAGTCCACACCGACCCTCCGAAGAGTAATGCGCCCAGGACTCATTCCCCTACCCTATTATCTTATATTTATCCCTAACTAATGCACCTAACCTACATATCCCAGAACACTATGGGCAATTTAACAGGGCCAATTCACCTAACCTGCACATCTTTGGATTCAATGAATCAAGTTCCAAAACTTGAAAATAATTCTGCCAATGAAGCAGGGACTGATGTCAGACAATTCTCCCTTATGCCTCTGAAATCTAAGGATTCCACATTCTTAATACTCTTGTCAACCTGTTCTGCCACCTTCAAAGATGTGTGTATACCCTTAAGTCTCTCTGTTTCTGCATCCACATTTAAATTGGCGGCACGGTGGCCCAGTGGTTAGCACTGCTGCCTCACAGCGCCTGTAGACCCGGGTTCAATTCCCGACTCAGGCGACTGACTGTGTGGAGTTTGCACATTCTCCCCGTGTCTGCGTGGGTTTCCTCCGGGTGCTCCGGTTTCCTCCCACAGTCCAAAGATGTGCGGGTCAGGTGAATTGGCCATGCTAAAATTGCCCGTAGTGTTAGGTTAAAGGGGTAAATGTAGGGGTATGGGTGCACTTCGGCGGGTCGGTGTGGACTTGTTGGGCCGAAGGGCCTGTTTCCACACTGTAAGTAATCTAATCTAATCTAAATTGTAACATTTGGTTTATATTGCTTTTCCCCATATTTTTATCACATTACTCGCTGGCAAACATCATCTGCTGTGTCTGCATATAATGTAAGTCTTTGGTATTGCAGCTGATGTTATGCACCTTGAGCTTGAATACTGGTCCTGACTTTGCCAAATACATTTCTTGGCTTTCACTTTTCCTCTCTCCTCTTTCCTTTGAGTGAGAAGCTGAAGGTTCAATGACTGTCAACAGACTTGTATGAATTGAACCCAAAGCTCCTTGCAATTTGAAACACCCTTGGCATACTATGGCAATGAGACATGATTGACTAAGGACAAAAATGCTGTCAGATTGTCATGAAATCGCCATGATTCACTACCACCTGGCATGCATATCCAGTCTGATCAATGTGTGACTCAGTCAGCTGGTGCGAATCACTTTTTTGTGTAAGTCAGCATATCAGCCATCTGGACAGTGAGTCAGCAGTCCAGATAGTGAGTCAGCAGTCTGGGTAGTGAGTCAGCAATTCTAATAGTAAGTCAGCAGACTGGATAGTGAGTGAGCAATCCTAATAGTGAGTCAACATGATATCCTGAAATATGACAGCATTCAGGAGACTGGATAATGACTTGACAATCCAGACTGCGAGTCTTTGTAGAGAGAGGAGAACTTCTTCAGGTAGGCATCCTTGCAAAAGGATTTGCAGTAAGGTTAAAATCCACTAGGTGAAAGTGAGGACTGCAGATGCTGGAGATCAGAGTCAAGATTAGAGTGGTGCTGGAAAAGCACAGCAGGTCAGGCAGCATCTGAGGAGCAGGAAAATCAATGTTTTGGGCAAAAGGAACCTGATGAAAGGATTTTTCCCGAAACATCGATTTTCCTGCTCCTCGGATGCTGCCTGACCTGCTGTGCTTTTCCAGCACCACTCTAATCTTGACTCTGATCTCCAGCATCTGCAGTCCTCACTTTCGCCTCTCTGTACAGTGAGTCAGCAATCTGGATAGTGAGTCAGTTGGCTGTATAGTGAGGTGCCAGTCTGGATAGTGAGTCAGTACTGTAGATAGTGTGCCAGCAGTGGAGATAGTGTCAAGGCTACAGTGGTGTTGGAAAAGCACAGCAGGTCAGGCAGCATCCAAGGAGCAGGGAAATCGAAGTTTCGAGCAAAAGCCCTTCATCAGGACAGAATTCTGTCCTGATGAAGGGCTTTTGTCCAAAACGTCGATTTTCCTGCTCCTTGGATGCTGCCTGACCTGCTGTGTTTTTCCAGCATCACTCTAATCTTGATTCTAATCTCCAGCATCTGCAGTACCCACTTCTGCCCAATGTAGATAGTGTGTCAGCAGTTCTGATAGTGAGTCAGCTGTCTGGTTTACATCTCTTAGATTTTATGTCCTTTCACATCACAGGAAAATTATATCCACTAAACCATTAGGAACTAAAACATCTTTGAATTCAACCAGATATGGCCTTAAGCTGTGTTCTACTATATATCCACACCATCACAAAGCCCACCTACATCCATATCCATAACTTCACTCATCTCTACTCCTGCCTCTGTTTTTGCCACTGAGACCTTCAACTTTGTCTTTATTATTTTGGTTCAGCTCATCCAGAACTCTGCTGCCTCATCATTCCTGCTCTTGCTGACTTAGAACATAGAACATAGACCAATACAGCACAGAACAGGCCCTTCGGCCCACGATGTTGTGCCAAACATTTGTCCTAGCTTAAGCACCTATCCATGTACCTATCCAATTGCCGCTTAAAGGTCACCAAAGATTCTGACTCTACCACTCCCACAGGCAGCGCATTCCATGCCCCCACCACTCTCTGGGTAAAGAACCCACCCCTGACATCTCCCCTATACCTTCCACCCTTCACCTTAAATTTATGTCCCCTTGTAACACTCTGGGGAAAAAGTCTCTGACTGTCTACTCTATCTATTCCCCTGACCATCTTATAAACCTCTATCAAGTCACCCCTCATCCTTCGCCGTTCCAATGAGAAAAGGCCTAGCACTCTCAACCTATCCTCGTATGACCTATTCTCCATTCCGAAAGGCAACATCCTGGTAAATGGAGAGTAGGTTAAATTATTATATTGCTCTAATCCTGAGCCTTTAAATTTAAGATTCTTATCTTCATGTTTAAATTGCTCCATGGCCTATGTAAAGGTCTCGAACTGTACAACTTCTTTGTCTCAGGTCCCTTGTGTATGCCCCTCTTCCTTCACCCTGACATTGTTGGTCATGTCTTCAGCTGTTTAGGCCACAACACTGTCAAAGTAGCTCCAAACTTTAAGATCTGCTTTAAAAGCCATCTCTTCAGATTAATTTTTGATGCACCTCCTTTTGCTTGCCTCCTTCATAGCACCTTGAAACATTTTTATATGTTAAAGTAAATGCACAGTATGATTTCAAGTAGTTCCTTATGTTTGTGCTTCAGCAGTCCAGCAGAACAGCTGAACACAAAGCTGAGCATTATAAATATACAGTGGTTTACATAATGTTTGCCCAAATACCTTTTAATTGCCCAGTATGTGCCAGAAATTCTGAGATCTGTTGAATTCACAACATACTTTTGGTTGATCTTGATTTCATGGTCTACGGGGACATATTTTCATACTGTCTGCATAACACAAACAATAATTTCTGAACTTTCTAATGTGCCACCCTGTGTATCATTAGTGTCTCACTCACTGTGATCAGAGAGAAAGACAGTAATTAGGAACACTTTCTTCAAGTATAAGTGTGAGAAAACCTGCGTTGGCTTTTTAAATAATCTTTTATACAATATCTGTGTGCTGCTAATGAACACATTCAGATTTAATAAGTAAGTGATGGGAGTTTTTGTTTTTGCCTTGGCTCAGCAGATAGCACTTTCACTCCTGAGTCAGCAGCTCCCAGGTTAATGGTCCCATTCCAGGGACTTGGGACACACAAGTTTGATTGGCACAACAGGAGTGCTGCTTTGCTCATCGTTAGGATGATATGTTAAGCTGCACTCTCAGGTGGACGTAGAAGATCTCATGGCACTTTCGATGAAGAACAGGGGAGTTCTCCCCAAAGTCCTGAGAAATATTAAGTTGTGTGAGCATGCTGTATATAAATTGGCTGCTGTGTGTCCTACATTATAAACCCGTCAAAAATATTAACTGAAACAGGGAGATCTTAAGATTTTGGAAGGCATTATATAAATGCAAGCTTTTCTTTATTCATAATTTTATTGCTTTGTTTTATTGTAACATAAAGTTGGAGATTGACCTCACTGATCTGTAGGTCCATGTTGGTCAGCCTTGGATCCATTAGTACTGGTTACAGGCAAGTTAGACCAGAGCTTTGAGATTATTTTCCAAACCTGTACTTTCTCTGTGACCTGAGGAAGGGTTGCTTGACCCAAAACATTAACTCTTACTTCTCTCTGCACATGCTGTCAGACCTGCTGAGCTTTTCCAGCAATTCCTGTTTTTATTTCTGATTTACAGCATCCGCAGTTCTCTCTGTTTTTATTTGGTCTGTAAAACTGCCTGGAGCCGGATTGGATAAGGAAACCTCACAATCAGGTCAGAGAGCAGACCTGTCCGACCTCTGGGCTCTCCCTTCAATTTCTATCATCTGGTTCAGCCTCCCATTTGAACAGCATTCACTGGAGCTGGTAAACCATCTGGGAGGATAGATATAGGAATTCCTGTCTCAAGGATACAGGAAAGAATATGAAAAATGATTCAGAAGATGGAAGAACTGGCTGTGAGAAGCTACTGTACAAATTGGACATATTCTCACTATAGATGGCTGGCAGATGATATGATTGCTGTTTCTGGGACTCTACAGTGACTGGATACATTATGATAAGTTATTTCAACTTCTCCTAACCAGTAGAAGAGACAGACCTGCACTTTAAAATTCAAAACTAATCAGTGGGAATGCATGGAGGAGTTTCAGGAATTGTCATTCAGAGATGTGCATGTGTTTGGAAGTGGTTGGAAGGTTCAAGGCTGAATTTAACAGTGCATTGAGATACCAGCTCCAATCCACCAACTTTCACAATTCAGTCCAGCAACCAGAATGCAGCACCCTAAAGAGAGTTTCCCTATTAGTATAGGATAATCATTCAACTGGAGTGTTAGTGAATCTGATTTTCACTTTAAGATGTGATGCATGAGATTTCCAAACTTCTTCAAACTTGTTAGGGAAAGTAACATCTGAGATGAGCAGCAGAGTGGTGTTTGCAAGGTGTCATACCCAACACACAAGGTCTACAAACATTATTTTCAACGTGTTAGGATGCTTGATTCCATGCACACTCGGACAGTCATGTCAGGGGATGTCTGACATGTACAGACAGCTGGAGCAGGTTGCCATACATTACTGTTGGTTTCACCTGTGATAATGCCAGTCAGTGGGTGTTCTGGTTTGTGTCCCTATCTGGCTTCCTCAAAACACAGGGTGGCATTGACTGTGTACAGGGGGCAATCCAGACACTCCAGTTCACCCAGGACTGTTGGTCAGCTACAAGACCTTGCACTCCATCAATGTGTGAAACCACTAATAAATCTATATACACTTGTGAAAGATTCCTGAGCAACTATCATGATACTTTCATCCTCCAGACCATTTTCTTTAATCGCTTCCCATCTGAACCAGGGACAATGGGTGGCTCCTAAGGGACACAAACAGGACACAAATGGTAGCCTGTAGTATCACAATGAATGTCAAATCACCACTAGATGTGAGTGTTATAGGTCATTGGCATGTTGAGGATATGCCTGGACAGATATTGAGGTGCCTTAAGTACACACCGGGACCAATCAAACCCCATCTGTGATCCCACATGTGGAAGCTAATATTTCACATCCTCCAGCAAAATGACTGACTTGCGATCTCTCCCACTTAGAAGGACAAAGGCAGTAGATACAAGAGAACACCACCACCTACAAGATCTCCACGCCACTCACCAACCTGACCTGGAAATATATCACGATTTCTTCACAGTCACTGGGTCAAAATCCTGGAACTCTGATCCTAACAGCATTCTGGGCATATCTACATATGGACTGCAACAGCTGAAGAAGGCTTCTTCTTCTCCAGGGCAATTAGGGATGGGCAACAAATGTTAGTCTAGCCACTAATGCCCACATCCCATGAGTGATTAATGTAGAAAAAGTATTTCGGGATTCTTGGAACTGTCAAATAAAGCCAGGATAACAGTTATTCACCTACCCACATCCAGTCACCACAATCATATTATCATTACTTTGGCATCAGAAGGTCATGGGTTCAAATCCCATTCTAAGATTTAAGCATAAAATCAAGGCTAACACTCCATGACAATACTGATAGAGTGCTGCACTGTCAAATGTACTGTCTTTCAGATGGAATGTGAATTGTAGCTTCATCTGCAATCTTAGATGAATATGAAAGAAAAGTTGACATTATTACTGGGCTTCATTTCTATACAGTCAGTATTGAAAACCTGTGCAACCAGGTGAATTGGCTCTCCTCTTTTAAATCCCTCAATTGCTACAAATACTGTATTATTTTTTAGCACACAAATGAATTGCACGTCAGTTGAAGTGCAGCTAAGTAGATCAAAATGAATGAGCCAACCAGAAGGTTTTAGAGTAAAAGATAGTAGAATTTTATTATTTACTAACCCAAAAATGTAATAGAATATGTCATCAAACAAATTAAGGATAAAAATTTGAAAAGAGAGTGGCTGGTACAGAAGGTCAAGAATGTGCAGTTTGTAAAAGTCCACAGAGTTCTCAAGGTGTTGGATTTTTTAACCTGAGAACATAATGACTTGATAGATCTCTTGTATTCTCAACAGTAGTTTGTTCATAGTAAATTCACAGTTAAGTTATTAAGCTTTTAAGTGTGCTGCTACTTACTACAATACAGCACTAGAGAAGGTATCCAATTTAAACTACCCTGTTTTTCTCAGCAGGCTGTGTTCAGAAGTTCGCAGTAAATAGAAATTTCTTTATTAATGGGTACTGTTTACCAGGGGGTTCAAGGAAACAGGCATGAAGAGAGAGAGTCTTCCAGTTCTGTTTTTACAAATCCATTCTTATTCTCTGCTTTTCCCAAAAGCTATTTACTTAAAACACGGTTCATTTGTGTACTCCCAAGTCTGGCACCATTGTTTTTCCAAGGTGGATAATCTGCAGGTGGCTTTTAGCCCAATGTTGAAACTTCTAGAAGGTGTAATTCAAAAATAGGAGACAAGGATTTCTTCACACCCACTGAGTTTTTGTACTATTTGATAAAACGTTAATTTCAGTTTAAACTGTTTTTGATTTTAATATTTTGGTTTCAAGAGCTTGGTTCAACCTGATGTGTTGACCGCTGTAGCTTTATTAAAACAGTGTTCACTCCTTTTAAAAACTGTGTTAGCTCATGAAATGCCCCAGGTGTTAAACTCAGCTGATAGAAACTAAACATTTATAATTCCAGTTTTTACCACTATCATGACAAACCTTCTGAGGCACTAACCTCCAAAACTGCCAACCCTCTGAGACAAAATATTTCTTAACATCTCTGTTCTAAAGGGGAGACCCTTAATTTTAAAACAGTTCTCTTGTCCTGGCTTACTTTCAAGAGGAAACATCCTTTCCATGATCATTTTGTCAAGACTGTTCAGAATCTTGTACATTTCAATCAAGTCATCCCTCACTCTTTTATATTCCACAGAAGAAAAAGCCAGCTTGTCTAACCTTTCCTGATTACTATTATTATTACTTTTCCAGTTAAGTCCAGTAAACCTACTCACATACCCACTTACCTCACGTATTTATTCACCATTATACTGAAAACCTATTAGATGTTTCAAAGCTTTTAAGTGTGCTGGTGAAGGTATTTACCACAAAACAGCAGCGAGTGCAGTAAAAAGGGTTGTGGCTTATCCTCTCCTTGATGATCCAGCACTACAGGAAGGTGTCCAACTTAAACTACCCTGTTTTTCTCAGTAGGCTGTGTTTAGAAATGCCCACTAGAAATGTGGACATCTGTTATAATGTGAAAATATAGGAGCAGAGTGGCAAACTGACAGTGCTTGCCACTGCTCAGAAGGTTCAGTCAATTGTAATTACTACCTGCCTGTGCTGCTAGGATTATAATACATTCTGTACAATAGCAATAGCAATAGCAATTACAATAGCATCTGCCCTTATCCTCATTCCTGATGAAGAGCTTATGCTCGAAATGTTGATTCTACTGATTCTCAGATGCTGCCCAACCAGCTGTGCTTTTCCAGCACCACACTCTCAACTCTGGTCTCCAGCATCTGCATCTGTAGTCCTCACTTTCTCCCATCTTGACTGTAACTCACATGCATCACTAGGTAGCTTCTAAGTCCTGTGTTTGACTTGTGAATGAGGACATAGGCTGCACGATTCAGAAAGGGCATAAACATTTCAATTCTCTCTTTCTCAAAGGAATGTCAACAATTAATACTGTTTCTCAACAACAAACAAGCACCATTAGCAAATATCATTAGCTTAAAATTTAATCTTGCTTTTGTTCCTTTCTCTTCTTTTGTTGATCCAAATTTATTGAAATAACAGGTGCTATTGACTAAGGGTGAAATAAAGTTATGAGACTCTCACTGGAAGGTTCACTTCAGCAAGATAATTTAGTACTCAGTTTTGTGTCTCTGATTCAGTTACCTCATACCATGTGCCACAGCTCTGGAAACAGTTTGCCTGCTGTGTCCCCTGGAATTACCAATTAAACTCTCTCAGTGAAAATCATATGAAATAAAAGGGGAGGGGACAGGAACAGGTTGAAATTGAATTTGAGAGTTGGAGGTCAATTTTAACACTATTCCCCTTGCACAGACTAAATAAGATGACAGTTAATAATGGGCAACCTTTTTCTCAGCAGCCTGCAATTTTAAACCTGAAAGTTTCTACAAACCTCTGAATTGGCTGCCTAAAGCAAGAACTTAGGAAATTTGGGATGGATATAGAAGGATCCCAACCATATAAGAATCCAGGAAATGAGTGGGGAAGTTTCTACACTTTTCCCTCGTGGTGAAGGCAGATTGGCAAGGAAGATGCTCCTTCTGCATTGGCTTTAAATTATCATCAAGGCCATGTAGACTTGATTAATGGTGTCCTCCATGTGAGATTTGTAAGAAAATAATCTGAAAAATGGCAGACAGGTAACACAATTTTATTAATGGAACTCCTGAGCCCTCACATGCATAACAGCAAAGAGATGGGGGGGGGTCAAGACACAGTGTCCTCAGACAGTGTGACACGGATGTAAATAGTCATGCCTTGATAAGAAGCCCTGAGGGATGTGACTATTTAATTGTATGGTGAACAACAAAAGTGTTTGTGCTACACTAGTAGTAGATATCGGCCAGTAACCCTCCATGATAGTAACCCCCAGTCCACAAAAGAAAAGACTCCCTTTCACATCATAGCCCAGGTCCTTGCATGCTTACATTTCAGTGTGAGAATCTGGCAGCAACAACATATGGTCATCCAGAACTTACTATGGAATGTAATTGTGAAATGGGAACTTCAGGGTCTGTTGTAAGCTCCTTGTTACCATGAGCTGAAAATGTGTTGCTGGAAAAGCGCAGCAGGTCAGGCAGCATCCAGGGAACAGGAGAATCGACGTTTCGGGCATAAGCCCTTCTTCAGGAATGAGGAAAGTGTGTCCAGCAGGCTAGCCTGCAGGTTAGCCTTCCTAATGGTCCGGGTGTCCCAGAGGTGTTCTCTGAAACGTTCCGCAAATAACACATTTTCAGCTCTGATGCAAAGGTGCCAGGATGGAGCCTTCTGTAATAATTCACCAATACAAGGAAAGACTTAAGCTCCAGTACAGACATGGGAGTCTGGCACCTTTGATTGTCCTCCTTTAATCTTCTGACAGGTGTAACTCAGTCTTATCGACTCTGTAGCCCAAGTAAGGCTCTTGGGGTGTCTGGAACACACATTGTTTCCTTCTAAGGCATACACTTACCTTAGACGGAAGGTAGCTGGGAAGGTGATAGGTTCATCCCTGTTCCAGACCCCAAAGGCTCCTTGCACATTTGGAAGAGATTTTAATGCACATCCAAACACCTCATCTGCTGTGTCTGTTGCTCTCAATATGGTCTCCTCTACACTGGGGAGACAGGACGCCAATTCACGAAATGTTTCAGGGAACATCTGTGGGACACGCACCAAACAACTCCACCACCTGTGGCCATCCACTTCTACTCCCCGACCCACTCTGTAAGTTCTGTGCTTCTACCACCAAATCCTGCGCTTTTCCAGCAACACATTTTCAGCTCTGATCTCCAGCATCTGCAGTCCTCACTTTCTCCTTGTTACCATTACACTTGTTAAGATGACAATGATCAGGAGGAAATCAGTGGGCACATGCAATGATTGCTTGAGACCATTATTTAATATTTGCATTCTTGACAATTATTGATCTTCCACTGAAGGACAAATTGAAGGCAGATAATGGAAGAGGGGTGACATGATTACTGCAATTCATTCTAGGAGGGACTCAAAACAAAGTTGCTTACTTAACCCCCAAAATATAGTGACTTACTCCATCCAATTGCATATAGTTGCAGCCATTTGCTGTAAGTATCACACAAATGACTTTCAATCTGATTTGGCAAATGCCCAACTCTGTGCTACAGGGAGTGAGTTGAAGGCTCCACCTCTGATGCACCAATTTTCCTCCACCCTTTATGTTGCTGTGTCTATGGCTCCAATGACTTTTCAGCCTCTCCCCATTTCATTTGAGACCAATCAAATCACTATTAATGTGCTCACTTTACCCCTAAGTCCATGACTCTGCAGATTCTCATGCCCTTGTTATCTCCCCATAAAGATGATAGACTTACTATGATCTATTTGAGTATAAACTGCAAGAGCTCCCATTCCCCTCGCATTTACGTTGAGGTCTTACTCCATTAACTGCAATTGCTGCCTATCACTATAATCATTCCTTCAGGGACCAAGTACAATCAAACTCATCCCCAGACTTGAGTTATCCATTTGTCTCAGAAATCCATGGACTTCTCACTGATAAGCCTCCTGACCACTATTTATCAACACCCATAGCTGACTGTGGCACCCTCCCACCTCTGACTGATTTGGCAGGACAGCCCTGACTGAGCACAGCCCAGCCCCTAGACTGATGTCACTGTAGCACCCTAACCAACCTTACTGCATTCCCTAGGCTGCTTACACTTGACCTGCTCGACTGATCATGACCCAATCCCAGATGAAAGACTGGTTTAAGACAAACTCATCTCCGATCTGTTTAAGACGAACCACCTGACAGACTGTAACCAATATCCTGGACTTCAACTGGACAACCCTCTTGAATGACTGTGGCTGCACCCACCCCCTGACCAACTGTAGATCTCTTCACTACACACACTAAGCAATTTTCCCCTTTGACTTTTACACACCATCATTTACTTGTAGCAATGCTGGCATGTGCTGCAACTCTGACACTGATGTAGCACCATCCTGTACATCAACACGTCCATCCCTTATCTAATTGACACACCTACTCTTCAATGCCTCCCAACGCTGTGTGCTTCTCCTTTTATGCTAAAAAAGTCAAAGCACAGAAGTAAGTAGCCTGTAATTCAGTGTTCAAGCTCTTGTACACTAAAAATGCAATGTCTTCTACAATGAATGTGATCAAGTTTGTGCTAAATCAGCAAATGCTAAAAAGCAAGCTAAGACCTTTAAGATGCCTATGTCCATGTCAGAACAAAAACATCCTGTGGAGATCCATGAGATCCATTCCTGTCCCCTGCATAAAACAACCTTCAGTACCATGCAGACCTTAGCTAGGATTGTTAGTGGATATTTGATAGCCTGACAGGGGATCTGGCTTGGTATGAGAATGGGCATGATGATGTGGTGAGGCAAAAGGTTTGCTGATGTTCAGTTGTGTGGATGAAGTGTTGAAGAGGATAGTTGTCATGGACCATGTAGGCGAATTGTGCAGAAGAAACTGTTGCATGGCAGGCCACAGGCATTTCATGAGCCAGGTTTGTTTTACCTGTTGAGTTTTTGCACAATCTACTTTCCCACAGGAGGACAGGAGAATTGGAATTGCAATATTAATGTGATGAGTTGGAGTTTGAATGAGTTGCAACTACATGGAAATAAGCTATCACTGTTTGAGGGTGAGATTTAAAACTTGAACAGAAAATCCAGCAACATTTTCTCAATGTTAAAAAACAATTTTGTTTCATTCTCACTTTATTTAGTCACCTCACTCACCATTACTCTTGGTATACTAGGGAGAATAAAATTCCACCCATAAGAGATAGGAACAGGAACAGGCCATTCAGCCCTTTAAGCCTGTTCCACCACTCAGTAGATCATGGCGGATCTGATTGTGGCCATAATTTGACTTTCCTACCTGTCCCCCATAACCCTCAACTCTCTTGTAGATGAAAAACTTGTTGAAATCAACTTTGAGTAGATTCAAATGTCACAGCTTCCACTACTTTCCAAGGTAGGAAATTCCAAAGGTTAAAAGCCACATGAGAAAATAAGTTCTGCTTCACCTCCATCTTAAGTGGGAAAACCATTTTCTGAAACAATGTCCTCTTATTTTAGGTAAAAACAAGGACTGCAGATGCTGGAAACCAGAGTCTAGATTAGAGTGGTGCTGGAAAAACACAGCAGGGCAGCATCCGAGGAGCAGGAAAGTTGATGTTTCGGGCAAAAGCCCTTCATCAGGAATAGAGGCAGGGTGCCTGCAGAGTGGAGAGATAAATGAGAGGGGGGTGGGGTTGGGGAGAAAGTAGCAGAGAGTACTATAGGTGAATGGGGGTGGGGATGGAGGTGATAGGTCAGAGAGAGGGTGGGGGAAGGTAGCAAAGAGTACAATGTGTGAATGGGGGTGGGGATGAAGGTGATAGGTCAGAGAGGAGGGTGGAGTGGATAGGTGGAAAGGAAGATAGGCAGGTAATTCTAGACTTATTCTAGACTACCCTATGAGGGAAACCATTCAGCATCTGTCAAGTTTCAATTGGATAACCTTTCATTCTTCTAGACTCTAATAGATCCAAACTGCCCAATCTTTCCTCATAAAATAAACCCATTTATTACAACAAACAATTCAATGAACTTTTTCCAAATTGCTTCCAATACAAGGATATCCCTCCTTAAATAAGGAGATCAAAGGTACTAATTAAACACAGTTAGCCTGGGTGTAGTCTCTATACAGGTTTAGCAAGACTTCTTTACTTTTATATACCATTTTCCTTGTAATAAAGTCAAGTTTCAATTTGCCTTTCTCATTATTTCCTGTACCTGCATACTAACATTTTGAAATTCACATATGTGGTCACACAGATCCCTCTATACTGCAACATTCTGCGGTTTCTCTCCATTTAAATAACAGTCTGCTTTTCTGTTTAAGAACAAATGCCTCCACAAGGAAAACTATGGCCTTGTTTGTTATGAAGAAGAGTCATACTGGACTGAAGTGTTTATTGTGTTTCTCTCTGCACAGATGCTGCCAGACATGCTGAGTTTCTCCAGTATTCTCTGTCTGTTTTGGATTTCCAGCATCTGCAATATTTTGCTTTTAAATGGCCTCCTTTGACTTAAACTTCCCACTGCCCCATCTGTCACCACCTCACTTACAACACCCTCACGAACCACCTGCCTATGAGAGGTAGTTGGTTGAGAGCCACTGAAGGTTCCCCTTCTTCATTCCTATTTTGGACCGGATTGGGATATTAAATAAGGTCTAGTGATTAAAGCCATCAGAAGCCATGCTTAGCAATTGGGATATTAAATCTCAGGTTTGACAACTCAGTCCTACGCTGCTAGGGGTGCCATCTTTTGAATGGGGCATTAAACTGAGACCCTTTATACCTCTAAGATGGAGAGCTCAAGGCAGTATTTGACAAAGAGCTGGAGAACTCCTAGGTCTTTTTCTTTGGAGTTGCTATGCTTTTTCCTCATCTGACATAAAGAAGCTCCTGTGGGATGTGCATGGAGCTCTCAAAGGCATGTGCAACACTGGAGCTCCCCCATGTGTTCTAGTCAAGGAGTACAAACTCTTACGTGTCTTCAATCAGCCTCAGTCTAAGTGCAAGAATATGGTATGATGGCCAGACAGTTGTTTTGTACTGAATTGTCTATGTTTTAGCCAGTCTGGACATTGGCTGGTACTAAATGCCTTCAAATTCAGTACTTTAACCCTTAATCTACTGACCTTGCCAAATAACCAGCACAGGCCTATTGTTCTTGCCTCAGTTTGCAGCAATGACTGTTCCATTCCTGTTGCACTGTCTGTTTTGATTTGATATTGTTTCACAGCCTTTGCCTCACCATTGTCTCTCTAAACATGAAGATCTCACTTTAATGAGGGTGTCTGGTTTCAATGGTCTCTGGTACTAGGCACTGTAGGGCAGGATGTGGAGGTGTTGAAGAGGGCGACCACTCGCCTGAGAAGGGGAGGTACTGGTTAGAATTTCCACCCAGTTATTCATCATCCAGTAATTGCTCAATGAGGTGTGTTTGTGGATAGGTATTTCAGGACCACTTAATGCTCGGAGAAATATTTGACTAGACTATTAATTTACAGACCCAGGTAATAATGGTATCCAGGTTTGAATCTTGCCTCAGGAGATGGTGGAATTGGAATTCAATAAAAATTTGGAATTAAAAGTCCAATGATGACTAGGAATCCATTGACAATTGCCAGAAAAAACTCAACTAGTTCACTGATGTCCTTTAGGGAAGGAAATTAATGTCCTTACCTGGTCTAATCTATATATGACTCTTGATCCACAGCAATGACTCTTAACTGTCTTCTGTACAATCAGGAATGGGCAATTATTGCTGGCCTGGGCAATGACAACCACATCCTGTGAATGAATTAAAAATAACCAAAAACACCTGTGAGATTCTCAGCAGAGACTAGTCTGTGTGCGCTATTGCGGGACTGTTAAGACCAGGGAGAATAAGTGATCAGGGAGATGGTAAAAAACTTCACAGCTCTATATTAAAAGCTATCACTATTCAACAACCTTCTCCCCACACTCCACAACTGCTAGTTCCATTGTCCTCCCAATCAGCCCCTTCCTTACCTCTCTGTCTTCCCCCTTGCTTAATTGTTCCTTGTACCCTTTTACAATTGCCCCTCTCCTGATCAGATCATTCACTTGACTTAAACAGAATGGAGTGTGAAACTGGGCTGTATGTAACATCTCAGTTTTAGGTAATGCAAAGCTTACTAAAGTTCAAAATAGTGTCTGCATTCTATGCCCACACTTCTTACAGGAATTAAACTGGACATGATATTTGTTTGTGGGCACGTACAAATATACAGAACAGGCATACCATGATGCTAATCTATTGTACAGTGACTTGACATCAGCCCTGCTGTTGTGGAATCCACACCTGATGGCCCCTCCTAACATGGCACAGCTGAACACAACATGAACATACTAAGTAGGAGGAGGCCACTCCTTGATGTTCAAATCTACTCCGCTATTCAATAAGATCGTGTCCAATCTGATGTAAACTCAACTCCACATTTACGTTTACTGCTGAAAAGTTTTCAGCCCCTTGCTTATGAAGAACCTATCCACCTCTATTTTTAAAATATTCAAGGACACTATGTCCACCACTTTTTGAGAAAGAGAGTTCCAAAGATTTATAATCCACTGCAAAAAACAATTCCATCTCATTTCTGTGGAAATGAGCAATCCTTTATTTTTAAATGGTGACCTCAATTCTAGATGTTTGAAACAGTGTGAAGAAGAATCATCCACAATTGCTGCTTAAAGGTATCGTGAATGCCTTTCAGGTTAGTTGTTAGATTATTTCTTCGGGCTGTTGCTGCAATTTTTGATGCATTTCCATGTTTGACTAAGCTTCAGTAACCTGTGCAGTCCTTCTATTTTCTAATGTGACCCCCAGGTTTAATATCTAAAGATTCATTTCTTCAGATGCCAGCAAAAAATAAAGCACCATTCAGCATATAATTATTAACGTGTGTGCATTCTCGACCAGCATAACGATGCCTGTTTTAAAAATGTGCTTTCAAACTCTTTGTAAAAATGTTAAAATTTTATGGGCTCATGTCGATTTTTGTAAAGCTCCCACCCTAGTGTCGGAAGGTTCAGTGAAGCCTCTCTCCTCTCACCCTCTGTGAGGCAATTGGAATCAGTTTGTCTCCCCGCACTGCACACCCACATAGTCATACACACAACCCTCTTCCCAATCTCCACCATCACCAACTCACTCGATAGCCCCTCTTCCCATATCTTTTCACTCACTCAAAACCTTCCTCCCATTTATATATTCACTCAAAAGTCTCTCTTCTAAATCTCCTACCCCCACAATCATTCAACAATCCTTAATCCCACCTCTACACTCCCTGCACTCAATCAATAGCCCCTCCTCACTCACTCAAAAGCCCTCTCTTTTTTTGATTCATTCAGAGGATAAAGGCATCGCATTGCCCATCCCAGGGGGGTAGTTAAGAGCCCCTGGGATGTCTGGGGCCAGACCAGGTAAGAATATGGAACATAGAACAGTACAGCACAGCACAGGCCTTTCGGCTCACAATGTTGTGCCGAGCATTTATCTTAACCTAAGATCAACCTAACCTACACGCCTCTCAATTTTATGCCATCCATGTGCTTGTCCAGCAGTCACTTAAATGTCCTTAATGTCTCGGACTCTACTACCACCGCTGGCAGTGCATTCCACACACCGACTACTCTCTGAGTAACGAACCTACCTCTGACATCTCCCCTACACCTTCCTCCAATCATCTTAAAATTATGATCCCTTGTGATAGCCATTTCTGCCCTGGGGAAAAGTCTCTGGCTATCTCCTCTATCTATACCTCTCATTACCCTGTACCCCTTAATCAAGTCACTTCTCTTCCTTTTTCTCTCCAGTGTGAAAAGCCCAAGCTCACTCAACTTCTCTTATAAGACAAGCCCTCCAATCCAGGCATCCTGGTAAATCTGCTCTGCATCCTCTCGAAAGCATCTACATCCTTCCTGTAATGAGGTGACCAGACAGGACACAATATTCCAGGTGTGGTCTAACCAGGGCTTTATAGAGCTGCAGCAAAACCTCATGGCTCTTAAGCTCAATACCCCTGTCAGTGAGAGCCAAAATACCAGATGCCTTTGTAACAATCTTATCAAATTGGGTGGCAACTTTGAGGGATCTATGTATGTGAACCCCAGGATCCCACTGCTCCTCCACACTGCCAAGAATCCTGAATTTCACCCTGTATTCAACATTCAAATTCAACCTTCCAAAATCAATCACTTCACATTTATCCAGGTTGAACTCCCTCTGCCACTTCTCAGCCCAGCTCTGCATCCTGTCAATATCATGTTGTAACCTGCAATAGCCCTTGACACTATCTACAACACCACCGACCTTTGTGTCACCAGCAAACTTACTAACCCACCCACTTCTTCATCCAAGTCATTTATAAAAACTACAAAAGCAGAGGCCCAAGAACAGATCCCTGCAGGACACCACTGGTCACCCACCTCCAGGTGGAATACTTTCCATCCACTACCACTCGCTGTCTTCTTTCTGCCAGCCAATTCTATGTCCAGATAGCCAAACTTCCCTGTATCCCATACCTCTTAACTTTCTGAATGAGCCTACCGTGGGGAACCTTATCAAATGCCTTACTGCAATCCATATACACAGCTCGACCTTCGTCAGCTTGTCTCGTTACATCCTCAAAGAACTCAATAAGGCTCGTGAGACATGACCTGCCCATCATCTCAGCCTCTGCTTTTTCAAATAAAACAATTTCAGCCTTTGCTATCTTCCTTGATGACTAAATTTCTGTAGTGTCAACATCCTTGTAATTCTCATGATTCGGAGATGCCGGTGTTGGACTGGGGTGTACAATCATAAATCCTATCTCTCAGAATCCTTTCCAGTACCTTGCTTACCATAGACGTAAGACTGATTGCTCTGTAATTCCCAGGAACTTCCCTATTCCCTTTTTTGAACAGAGGAACAACATTCACCTCCCTCCAATCAGCTGGTACTAGTCCTGTGGAGAGTGAGGATGCAAAGATCTTTGCCGGAGGCACAGCAATCTTATTCCTCACTTGCCGTAGTAACTTTGGATATATCTGGCCTGGCCCTGGGCACCTATCTATCTTGATGTTTCCCAGAATTTCCAACACATCCACTTCCTGAATATCAATCTGTCCAAGCCTATTAACCTGGTCCATGGTGTTCTCACAATCAACAAGGTCCCTCTGCCTTGTGAATACTGAAGCAAAAAACTCAGGGCCTTCAGACTTCAGGCACAAGTTCCCTGCACTATCCCAATCAGCCCTACCCTCTCACTGATCATTCTCATGTAAGGATGGCAGTTTCCTTCCCAAAAGGACATTCGTGAACCAGATGGATTTTTCCTGACAATCGACAACAGTTTCAAGGTCATTATTAGACTTAATTCTAGATTTTTTATTAAATTCAAATTCCACTATCTGCCATGGCAGGAATTGAACCCAAGTCACCAGAACATTACATGGTTCTTTGGATTAACAGTCCAGCAATAATACTTCCCCCTTTGCTTCCCCCTTTCCCTCCTTTAGGTCAAGTTGCTGGTGCCTGTGAAATAGAGTTCCCATCTCAGGTTAAAACAGCCTGTACAACAGGAAGACAGGTTCCGAAACAAAGGAAGGTTTTGAGCTATTACTCACCTTTCCAGTTCAGCCCTATATCTTCCCTGTTTTCCCTGCATTCGATCAGTGCCTGAGTACAACTTGCCGCACACCAAGTCAGTGCACAAACATCTCAAGCCCCCTCAAACTCACTGCGAGAAATTTTTTATTAAGTTGAAAGTACTTTGGGTTCAATTCTATTTGTGGTGTTTGACATAATTGACCTAGGGCTGTACCATTAGAGCCTCCACGCTGAAAACTCACCTCTCCATAATCGCCATTTTGTTCAGAGGAGGGGCAGCTCAGAACACCAAATATGACCACTGAGACCCAACTGGGAATCATGACACATAGTTTGAGGAGAAAATGAGGACTGCAGATGTTGGGGATCAGAATCAAAATGTGTACTGCTGAAAATGTACAGCCGGTCAGGCAGTATCCAAGGAGCAGGAGAGATCCTCGGATGCTGCCTGACCGGCTGTGTGTTTCCAGCACCACACTCACATGGTTTGAGAAGCCCAGGTCTACAAACAGTGGTCTAGTTGTTGCTGAAAGACATTTTTTTGTGACTGAATGAGTTAGAAACAAAAATTTAGAGAAAAGTACCAGAACAGAGGAAGCCATTCAATCATTGTATCAGTGTCAATGCTAACCTCATCTTCCAGTTCTTGATCTGTAACTCTGTAGTTCAGAGAACTTCAAGAGCCTACCATGAATCTATGAAATGTAATCTGGGTTTCTCCCTTTACCACATTTTCAGGCAGTGAGTTCCAGGCCCATTGGCCTCCAGTTAATAAAAACTACTCCACAGCTCTCCTGTATTCAATCATTAGCTTAAAATCAATGCCCCCAATTGCTTTCACAAATAGGCCATTCCTTTCCACTTTTTCCAGGCCCATCATAATTAAACCTCATCTCAGCCTCTGCTTTTTCAAATAAAACAATTTCAGCCTTTGCTATCTTCCTTGATGGCTAAATTTCTGTAGTGTCAACATCCTTGTAATTCTCATGATTCGGAGATGCCGGTGTTGGACTGGGGTGTACAAAGTTAGCAATTTCCCCCCTGACGTGGTCGACGGTGCCCTCCACCGCATCTCCTCCACTTCCCGCTCCTCCGCCCTTGAGCCCCGCCCCTCCAACCGCCACCAGGACAGAACCCCACTGGCCCCCACCTACCACCCCACCAATCCCCATGTACAGCGCATCATCCGCCGTCACTTCCGCCACCTCCAAACAGACCCAGCACCAAGGATATATTTCCCTCCCCTCCCCTATCAGCTTTCCGTAGAGACCACTACCTCCGCGACTCCCTTGTCAGATCCACACCCCCCACCGACCCAACCACCACTCCCGGCACCTTCCCTTGCAACCGCAGGAGGTGCAACACTTGCGCCCACACCTCCCCCCTCACTTCTCTCCAAGGCCCCAAAGGAAAATTCCATATCCGCCACAGATTCACCTGCACCTCCACCCACATCATCTACTGCATCCGCTGCAACCGGTGTGGCCTCCTCTATATTGGGGAGACAGGCCGCCTACTTGCGGAGCGATTCAGAGAGCACCTCTGGGCCACCCGGACGAACCAACCCAACCACCCTGTAACACAGCATTTCAACTCCCCCTCCCACTCCACCGAGGATATGCAGGTCATTGGACTCATCCACCGCCAAACCACAACAACCCGACGGTCGGAGGAGGAGCATCTTATCTTCCGACTGGGAACCCTCCAACCACAGGGGATGAACTTGGACTTCACCAGTTTCTTCATCCCCCCTCCCCCCACCTTGTCTCAGCCGAATCCCTCCAGCCCGGCACCGCCTTCCTGACCTGCAGTCTTCTTCTTGACCTCCCCGCCTCCACCCTACTCCGACCTATCACCCTCACCTTGACCTCTTTCCACCTAGCACATTTCCAACGCCCCTCCTCCAAGTCCCTCCTCCCTACCCTTTATCTTCTCCTGCTGAACACTCTCTGCTCATTCCTGAAGAAGGGCATGTGCCCGAAACGTCGAATCTCCTGTTCCCTGGATGCTGCCTGACCTGCTGTGCTGTTCCAGCAATAAAGTTTCAACTTTGATACAATTGAGTGCCTTGCTCAGCTGTATCAGAGACCATTGAAGAGTTATCACATGTCTGTATGTCTGGAGTCACTTTCAGACAAGACCAGGAAAACAATGTAGTACTACATCCTGACATCAACTGGGAATGGGCTTTGGTGCTTACAATCGACATTGGCTTCAAAGTTACGATTACCGATACCAGATCTCAGATCACGATGTTTTATTAATTGTTTTAACTTCCGCCAAACCCCAGAGAATTAGCCTTGTGTCGTCCAGTGACATTTCCACAACAGCACCATTCTCCACATGGAAGACTATTCAAAGTTTGGGATAAGATTTGTAGCTCAGGTGCTCGTTGTTGTGGTTCTGTTCGCCGAGCTGTGAATTTGTGTTGCAGATGTTTCGTCCCCTGTCTAGGTGACATCCTCAGTGCTTGGGAGCCTCCTGTGAAGCGCTTCTGTGGTGTTTCCTCCGGCATTTATAGTGGCCTGTCCCTGCCACTTCCGGTTGTCAGTTTCAGCTGTCCACTGTAGTGGCCGGTATATTGGGTCCAGGTCAATGTGTTTGTTGATGGAGTTGTGGATGAGTGACATTCTTCTAGGAATTCCCTGGCTGTTCTTTGTTTCGCTTGCCCTATAATGGTAGGGTTGTCCCAGTCAAATCCATGTTGCTTGTCGTCTGCGTGTGTGGCTACTAAGGATAGCTGGTCGTGGCGAGTTGGTGTTCATGGATGCGGATCGTTAGCTGTCTTCCTGTTTGTCCTATATAGTGTTTTGTGCAGTCCTTGCATGGGATTTTGTACACTACGTTAGTTTTGCTCATGCTGGGTATAGGGTCCTTCGTTCTGGTGAGTTGTTGGCTGAGAGTGGCTGTTGGTTTGTGTGCTGTGATAAGTCCTAGTGGTCGCAGTAGTCTGGCTGTCAGTTCAGAGATGTTCTTGATGTATGGTAGTGTGGCTAGTCCTTTGGGTTGCGGAATGTCCTCGTCCCGTTGTCTTACACTTAGGCATCAGTCCCAAGCAAGGACTGCACAATCTGAGCTCAAAAACTGCATTAATTTATGTAAAACTCTGTTATCTCACTTTTTAGACCTGATGTTTAGAATCAATCTAAACATCAGGTCATAGACAGAGAACACAGGGGGCTAACACCTTCAACATATTGTCTAGCTATCACCATTGTTAACAGCTAACCCGAGAATGCAACTTTTAAAAAAAGGGTTTTGTGATTTACACATGAAAGAAGTGAAACTATCACTGTATTCTAACAGATGAAAGGCTTAACAGACAATCAATTCTTCAATGTATAATTTCAGTTACATCACACTGCAAATTTTTGCTATAAATTCTGTGTTACGATCGAGCCCTCCACTATCACCTGATGAAGGAGCGTCGCTCCGAAAGCTAGTGTGCTTCCAATTAAACCTGTTGGACTGGTGTTGTGTGATTTTTAACCTTGTAATTCTCAGTTGTAATTTATCAGGTGTGATCACATCCTTCCTGACCAGAACTATATACAGTACTCCAGTGGTGATGCAATTAATATTTTATACAGTTCTCACATCAAAGGTTTACATGAATTGCAGATTTTCCCATGATGCAGGATGCCGTTCACTGTACCCACAATGCTTTGCATGCACCTCATGTCAACACTTCCAGTTTGCTGAATTGAAAGGTTCACAGCTGCTATATGAGTACAGATACTACTTCATTCTGGTGAGCACTCAATACCCTGGCAGCAGTTCTGATTTATTATTCTCAGGGAGACCTTTATGCCAGGTGTATTGGACCCACCATGGTAAGTAAAAGATTGGTTATTCACAGATGGCATGGTAAATGTCAGAATCCAGGGTAAAAACAAGGACTGCAGATGCTGGAAACCAGAGTCTAGATTAGAGTGGTGCTGGAAATGCACAGCAGGTCAGGCAGCATCTGAGGAGCAGGAAAATCGACGTTTTGGACAAAAGCCCTTCATCAGGAATAGAGGCCCTCTATTCCTGATGAAGGGCTTTTGCCTGAAACATCGAATTTCCTGCTCCTCAGATACTGCCTAACCTGCTGTGCTTTTCCAGCACCACTCTAATCTCGACAAATGTCAGAATCCATCCACCCATGCAAAGAAGTTCAATAAAAGCCATGCAGCATTCACCATCAAGGGTCTCAATCAATACTTCTTGCCTAGACGGCAAGGATGAGCACACCAGTACTCAAATGAAGAGGTCTCATGATTGTAGTCATGTATTGCATAATACATGTCCTGGTTAACAGGAAGGAACAGACATTCCAACATTCATTAGACAAGAACATTAGGTGCAGCAGCATGAGGACAAGGAAAAGGAGGACAAAGTGGAAGAGGCGAATGTGGAGAAAGTGAAAGTGGACAGAAGGCTACTGTACACGTTATGTCCATGGGTTGCCATTTATTAGTATCCTCTGGCAGTGGCTACCATAGTGGCAGCAATCTGAGGTGCTGAGTGGCAACAACAGGGGCACTGGCAGAAGTGGAATGGCAAGTGTAAACCTCGTCCACTGTGGTCTTCCATCATTGAATCATTCACAGCTCACTTTGAAAATACCCTCAGCACCTCCAGCATGTATAGTATCTCTGCATAGCACACCCCCCATTAAGAGATACATGCTGCCTTTGAATAGTTTAAATATCACTTGGATAATTGGAGTGGGAAGCCCTACTAATATTTCTAACTTCAACAGCAGAGATCCATCACATCAGTGCACAAGACAAGGCTGTAGCATTCACGTCCATCTTCAGTCATAAATGTTGACTGGATGATTATTCTTAGCGTCCTACTGAGGTCCCCAACAGCACAGATGCCAGTCTTCTGCCCATTCAATTCACTCCATGCAATAGCAAGAAATGGGAGAAGGCATAAAATTGCAAAGCTGTGGGACCTGACAACATTCTAACAACAGAACTGAAGGCTTGTGTCTTGTTAACAAAAAGCAAGACAATTCCAATCCAGTCAGTTACCGTCTTTTCAGTCAACGTTTGATCATCAGCAAATTGGAATCATTGATGGTGCTATCAAGTGGCACATAACCTGTTCACTAATGTTTAAATTCAGGTTTCCATAGGACCACTTAGATGTGTTTTGTTTAAAACTACGTGCTTTGACCAACTGCATCACTCCTGTAAAATCTGTGTTACACCTGCTTAAACAACTAGCAAATTTAGGGTCTGGGCCACTTTCTTGAAATGTTTTGAGGGGGACTGGCCTGGTCCATAACAGTTGTCACTAGCATCTTGATACCAATGCCTCCTTTGCTGATAACACCTCGTAAAATATCTACTGAAAAGTGTTGCAAGCATTTGGTTGGATATCCAAAGATTGTGACATGGGGTGTCCTTTGGTTCAGAAGGTCTGCATTCAAGTCACACCTCAAGGTTTGATGGTCATGGGTTGTGTCTCAACATTACATATCAGCCTGATTAAAACAAAATACAACTGGTTGGATATATCGGGAAGTTTTCTTCACACAGGGTGGCATGGTGGCTAGCACTGCTGCCTCACAGGACCTAGGTTTGATTCCAGACTTGGGTGACTGTGTGGAGTTTGCGCATTCTCCCCATATCTATGTGGGTTTCGTCTGGGTACTCTGGTTTCCTCCCACAATACAAAGATTTGCAGGTTAGATGAATTGGCTATGCTAAATTGTCCATACTGTTCAGGGATATGTAGGTTAGGTGCATTAGTCAGGGATAAGTGTAGAGGAATGGGCCTGGGTGGGTTACTGTTTGGAGAGTCAGTGTGGACTCATTGGGCCAAAATGGCCTGTTTCCACAGTGTAGGGATTTGATTATATTCATAACATCTCACTTTCAATACTAGGCACTGCTTGCCCAGCATGTTGATCATCACAGTATTTGAATGTTGCATGCCTTTTCAATGAGTTGACTGGAAGAAACTGTTTTGTAAAAAAAGTTTGAAGAATACTAGTACATGTGAGGTACATAAGGACTCATACTAGTCCTTCTCATCTTCTTTAATGACAACATGGAGAGGCCAATGTGTTCATTTCCAACTTTTTTTTAAAAAAAAGGACTCTCCTGTCTGGGAGCTTTAAAGTGCTTTGCAAAAGAAGTAAATCTAAGAAAAAAAACTTTTCACATACAAGTAGTTTGTTCTGGAATTCACTGTCTGGAAGTATGCTTCAGGTTCAATTGAGGCAATGACTGAGGACATGATTAAAATCGAAAGAACGTGCAGTGTTATGGGAAAGGGCAGGAGATAAGTCATGATGCTCAGTGAGCCAGTGCAAACATGATGAGCTGAATGGTCTCCATCTGAGACACAACTATTCTATAATTTCTGTGATTCTCTGATCCGGTGACCCTAGTTCACATAGACTTTTGAAAACGCAACCCCAAATCCACCTCTGACCGCTGCCCCAGCTTCGACTTGCCCCGATCTAGGCTGACCCTTCACCTCTATCTGCGCCGAACTCATGGGAGATTTTATTGCAAACAGCAATGTTGTCGAGGTGCACCAGAGCCTGGCTCCCACTCCCCCGTGAACTATTGTTGGATGAGACCTATTGCTGCAGGTTATTGTTATTAATCATGTCAGATGTCTCTCTGGTACCTGCAGTGAATGATGCACAGTCATTATTTCACAGGACTCAGGTGGAGAACTTTGTTCACTGACTTTCGGCGAGGTACTGCAGCCGCGGAGCTGTCGGTCTCCATGGTAACCGCTGCCCAACATGGCGCCGGGGGTGAGAGGTGAGAGGTGAGGGTTCCCGGCAGCCCCTGCTCCCAGCCCTTGGCGCTCCCGCGCGTGTGTCTGTCGGAGAGAGAGTCCGTCCCGGAGCAACCGCCATTCTGTGTGTGAGCCGCACCGTCAGCCCGCTCCGCTCTCTCGGACCGACCGACCGACAGACAGAGACAGCACCGAGCAGTAGCGGCATGGTGAGAGCATCCGGTACACAGCCCGTGGCCTCCACGGCGGCTCGGAGTGCCAGCGGCCTGGTCCATCAGGCTGCACCGGGTCTAGAGTTAACCTCCTGGCCGGCATATCGCTGACCCCCCTCCAGGCGGTTACTGATCTCTACCCGCCTCCCCATCCCGCGCTAATCTGTTTCTCTTCTCACTTTCCGGGAAGTCGGGAGGTGGGGGAATGATTGTGCCGCCCCCCCCTCCCAGTCCCCTCTTC
>NC_057732.1:2873317-2874482 GCF_004010195.1 Chiloscyllium plagiosum | reverse complement strand
CCTGACCCTCGCCACCCCCTTCCAATCCCTGACCCATGGTGCCCCCCCCAGACCTGACTCTCTACCCCAAGCCTGCCACCCCTCCAGTCCCCTGACCTTTGACCCCTCCCCAAACCTCAGCCTTGTGGGGGTGGATTGTTTCCATGCTGAGGTGGGGTGGTTTTGCACACATAGACACACATACACCTCTGTCTCCTGGTCTCTCTCATACATACACCTGTTCCTAGGGTCGTTCTCCTTTGTGATGGCTGTTTTTTTTCCCTTTTGCCTTCAAGAGTTTACCGTTGAATCCGAAACCTTTCCTCAATGGGTTGACTGGCAAACCGGTGATGGTGAAGTTAAAGTGGGGAATGGAATACAAAGGTTACTTAGTGTCAGTTGATGGATATATGAACATGCAGGTAAGGACTAAGGTGACACTTTTGCTTGTTCTCTAAGCATATTACTGGTTAGATATGAATATGGCTATTGTCTTAGCCTTAGGTACTGACTTTTGATCTGTTAATCACAGGGTACTGAAATCACACATCATTTGTAATCCTCTCTCAGATCTGATTGCGAAATCTATTCTGCAAAAAAATAAGATCTGGATTTTATAGTCTAGCTGACCTGAGTGTTCAAAATATGTGAATTCCTGAAAGAAATTAATGAAACAAATAGAATCCTGGGCTTTATAAATCGAGGTGTAAACATTTAGTAGTGAAGTAGCTAGAATGAACTGTTATAAAACTAAACAACTGTAGGATATCACCCGCGAGGAAGGATTTGACAGTATTGGAGGAGGGTAGACAAGATTTACAGTGTGTTTGTTTGAAATTGTAGTTATATTCCTGAAAAGGGGGGAACGAAATTGTGGAAAGGAGGAAGTGGAAGGGTAGCTCATGGGAGGGAGACAGATGGGTGCCAGGGTGCTGGTGGTGAAGGAGAAGTCCCTTGTGGGAGGATCATAGTAGCAGGGTCTTAGGAAGGGATGAGGTGGAGGGAGAGGCCAGACACCTGAGGAACCGAGACAGAGATGGGTGGTTATAGGTGGAGATTCTGGATTAGTGGTGCTGGAAGAGCACAGCAGTTCAGGCAGCATCCGAGGAGCAGTAAAATCGACGTTTCGGGCAAAAGCCCTTCATCAGAAATAAAGGCAGAGAGTCTGAGGGGGAGAGATAAGTTA